>NW_028278563.1:0-300000 GCF_059751315.1 Micrasema longulum | reverse complement strand
TTCGCCTACCATGCTCGAGGTCCCTGGTTCGATTCCTGGGAAGGTCGACAAGACAATAAAATAATTATTGTTGACAAGAAGATGGCTCTACACTGCATTATTTTATGTTTGTGGACTAGCGTCTGAAATAAAAGTCTGATCACCTTTTTTTTCCACCAGGTTTTTCCATAACTTAATCTTATATTAGACAAATATTACGCTGCCTTCATTAATTTAAATAAAAACATAGCAGCAATAATTTTTAATAACCACTATCCCATTTTTAAATTTTTAGAGATGTTCCCGTCTCTTCATCAGGACATTAATTACACTAACATCCAAATCCTACTATTTCTCTACCTTTACGATAGTAATTGAAAAAATATATAAAACCAACGTGCTGAAAGGACACATGTTGCCAATACTAACGTACACATATTATATATTTTGTAAATGTTTGATCTTGTGGGAGAAAGTGTTAAAAAAGGGGAGGGGAGGAAAGGAAGAGTATGATTTTTTTAAGTGAAGGGTGACCATTACATTGGAATGTCGGATAATGAGCTATATTAAAAGCCTTTTTACTATTGATTAAAGGCGTGTTGATCAAATAATTAGTCAGATGAATCTCACCCCCATCAATAAACGTTTCAGCTCTTTAACTTTGCAAAATTCAATAAATGGAAGAATTGAATAAATACAGATGTTGAAACATTGTAATAATATATTACTTATGCTATAAATAATTTGTTAACATAAAATTTACGTATCACAAATCTAGAATGTTCTATTGTGACGTAAAATAATTCCAGGCCTTCCTACCAAAGTATTCGGGGAACTGCTTCAGTTCTCGCAGCCTGCACGTACACCAGACTAGATTACCGGCCACTCAGTGCTGGGACTGCTTGGCGAGCCGCCGGCGCCGTCAAGCGAACTGTGCTTTGTGTCCGCGTAGGTACAGATCACTCCTTTCATTTCTATAAGGCTATAATATCTCGCCCACCCATAACTTATAATAAGGATCTAATCGTCTTTCGAAAGTGTTGCGAAATGTTAAAGTAATTGCCTTAGGCAAGTTCTAATAATCAAAAACCTATCCATATAATTTAAACAAATAATAGTCCAACATATGTCCGTGTAACTGCCCAGTTTTGACAACCGAATATTAAAATAATCAAATGTTATATTGAATCAACCCGTGTGTGTAACAGTTTTTACTTCATACAATTTATGATTAAAACAAACTTTATAGTAAACCATCAAAATGGGGTATATAAGTTATCCAGAATAAATAAATAAACCGCGTGTATACTTATACCGAATGAAACGACGCCCATATGTATGTCAAGCAATGTGAATAGTTTATTTTATTTTATTTTTATTTTATTTTTTTATTATTTTACATATTTATTACAGCAATATACAAGTAATTATTTATACAACAAATTAATTCAGTAGTAACAGTAAGCATACATATTTTTTATTTTTGCGGTTGGTTCATCTAAACTGCCTAACTAGGGATAGCTTCCCCGTTCTAAGGCAGTAAATTATGTATTTTATAATGATATTTAAAAGTATTTACAGTTTTATCATAATGTGTGCTTTTTCAGTCTTAAAGGTAAACAATGAATATCCAGAGAAAACATAAATAATACCAAAATCTCTATATCCTAAGTCCCAAGTCATTACTAGTGAAACAAGCAACCAGCTTACGTCCTTCTACATCGGACAACAAATTCTCTGACTCCCTCCGACCAATATGGATTAAGAATGCAGTCAACACCTTCCTCAGCCTGGCAATCCCACCACATTTCCACGAAACTGGGATAAGGTTATATACCCTCGGGCCTATATAATATTGCTGCCTTTGAGCTAAAAAAGTATTGACTCCTCTCTGTAGAATCAGATCCTTATTGGAGTGGAGCTAGTATTATGAACATGAAGTTGCGTATAAAGAACCTGTAACAAACTAACTTTAAGATCAGTCTTCCGTTGATAAATTTCTACGCCAGCCATTTGCGTCGAGATGCCGCGTGTGCGAACCCTTCATACAAAACGATTTCTTATAACCGTTTTATTGAACTGTCCGCCCATGTAAAATGTGCTCATTCACATTTTCATACAGAAGCACCACGCGTCATAATACTCCAGTACGAATGTTATATGCAGTCCTCTGCCTACTTAGATAGTACTGGTGTCCGTACTGTCCATAGGTCACATACCGGATTATTTTATATGGGTACTCGCGCATTACTCTATATGCTGTGATCTTCTTCGACAGCGGTCCGACCTCCTCACCAAACCTGGTCATGTCCGCTCGAGGTATATTAGTATCTCGTTCAAGGTATCATCATTCTTAATGCTCTTAGGTCCAACAAGTGGGTAAATAAGTCTGAAGTCTTATATATTTCATCTTTATTGGCACGGCACATCATTTCAACTTTAATTTACGATTTGAATTATGAAGTTTTCGAACAATACCATCGTCATTTAAGCCTACTATTAATTTGACTTTGTCACTCTGGTTAAGTTTATTAATTATTTTCTTATATCATTACAGCTAGGCATACATAACTAATGTTCACGATATAAATAATTAATTAACTCACTTTAACTGTTACATAAAAATAAGTAGTTAAGTTCCTTTCCTGGATCTCTAATTTGTTATGGTGAGAAAGCTGGAGTATTTTAATAATTCACCAAGCTATGCTGGCGGTAGTAACTACCAAAAGTCCCCCCCCCCCCCTGCCAGACAGGTTGGTGTTGAAAATCAGACGAAAGGGGATCGAAAGGGGATCGAAAGGTGGCCCATACCTGAGGAAGTAGGTTGAACCGACCTTAGGGGTTACAAGGCATTTGCCTAAAGACCGCAGGCCTCGGGGCGTAGGACTAATCAATTTACCTCTTAAAACTTATTGATTACTAAACCTCCACAAAATGCCTTGGACACCGGCATCCTTCATACCCGATCCGGCAACGTAAAAAAGACAGTGACTTAAAAAAAAGCATTCCTATCCAATAACTCTTCCCTGCGCATCGGTATATATAATGCCCGCATAATGCAGGTCCTCAGAAAAGATATCCAAGCAACTCGTATTACGGAAAAATATCAATTAGATATTTTTAGTATGAGCGAGGTGCGATGGAAAAGATCTGGAAAGAGTCTATAAGAAAACCTTCTTGTAAACACTCTGGTTAGCAGCAGTATCATCGCCAAGGCGTGGCAATTTTACTTTTATAGAGCGGCTAAATGCCTTGTCAAATGGGACCCCTTCTCTGAGCACCTTATAAGCGCCACCATCAGAACCGCTGACAGTTCAATCACTATCATTCAGTGTTATGTGCCCACAGAAACTGCAGATGCTCTAGTAAAGGATGCATTTTATGACTCTCTTCATGCGATTATTGCATCTCTTACACGAAGAGACCGCGTGATAGTAATGAGTGACTTGAATGCGAGAAATGGAATATACCTATCACTTGGTGATGGGAAGGCATGGCCTCGGGGAAGTCAATGATAGTGGTAGAAGACTGCCACCGTCAGCAATCTTGTCATTGGTGGAAACCTATTTCCCAATAAATCTATCCATAAATACACTTAGACTTCTCCCAACTGAAGAACGAAAGCGCAGCTAAATCACATTTTTCATGGCCGCACTAATTGAAAAGAACTTTTGGATGTCAGGACCTACAGAGGGGTCGACATTTATAGTGACCACGAGTTACTCGTTGCTAAAATCTGGCTACAGCTAAAACCATCATTGTTCATAAATTATAATTAATTATGCCACCGTGAATATGTTCCATTATATAATTTTGGTACTAAACGCTTGTAATTCGAGGTCTGTGTTTCATTTGGTAGAAAAAAAAGTCTTGTGATTCACGTTCGTTCAATATTTATTTATTATAACTAAATCACGAAATTATTGAATCTTATATCCACGCACAGATCTAAAATTAAAGAACCCTGCTCGTTCAATTGTTTAAAGCCAAGGTATAACTTCAAAGTCAAATGTGGAATTACAATTACTCAATATTTATAAGTGTCTACATGGTCCCGCATTCGAACCATTCCTCTTAGATCTTATGGCTTTTACATATGGCTTTTGCGTAAAGCGTTCGATTTTGTGGCAACCTGGAAAATTATAAGTTCACTTAAAAATGCCAGGATTGATTATAGATACACGAAGTTGATCAAATATATAGGTATATTAGAAAATGCTACCATGGATGTAAAAGTAAACGACAATCTAAAAACCTAGAAAATCAAAATTTAAAAGGTTGTAAGACCGGGTGACACGACATCTTCAAAACTTTTTACATTAGCCTTAGAAGACGTTTTTAAGACGACGAATTGGAATAATAAAGGCATAAAAATAGATGGTAAGTATTTAAATCAACTCCGTTTTGAAGAGGGCATAGTAATAATACTTGAAGAGGTAAATAAACTGGAAACTATACTTAAAGAAGTCTCTAGGAAGATTGATTTTGAAATGAATATAGACAAAACAAAAGTTTCGAGTCCATGATTGGAAACAGAGTGCCTAGGACAGAAAACAAGAAAAAAATGGAAGTTCCTTATATCTAGTAGTGGAGAAAAAGGGGTTGATAAGAAAAAGCTCCGATACCGGCTGCCAATGTTGTTATTTTATGTACTTAAAAATGTAAAATGCGCTCTCAAATGTAACTTATTTTCTGATTATTTACGATACTTATTTAATTTTTTTTGTCTTCTTTCAAACTGCAGACGATAAAAAATTGTAACATTTTGCTGTTCAGTTGTTTCTATCTCCATACAAGCATGATCCATCGTAATGTTATAATATGTACAGAAGTGCATGTGATTATAAATGGGGTTAATAACAGGGCATATGCAGTTAATTGATACATCAATTAAAGCGTTATGTTACCTTGACTTGGCGTTGCCAACCTCCAGTATGCGAAAATCGGTAGATACAGGAAAAAAAAGGCAGATTTATGTAAATTCATTGTTATCTAAAACATTTAAGTTTATAAGTGAAAATTCTTGATGGAAGTTCATTGTAATTTATTATATAAATAAAAAACGAGTAATACTTTAATCCACAAATTTGGAATATCCAGTAACCGGTTTCGTCGCTTTCGCGACATCTTCGAGACTGGTATCTTTATTAAGAAGTTCAATGTATTTATGCGAAACAGAGGTAAGGATAGATAATTCAAAATTATATGAAAGTAAATTAAATAAAGTTATTTTTATCTTAAGGATCATTATCAACATTATTTTGGGTTAACTAATGAATTGATATAATGCTATTTTAATGAGTTTAAGTATTTTATTTTTAGTGCCCCGTCCTTCGTGAGTGTGATTTTTAAAGTTTTTTTTTTATATCAAAGATTTGACATTATATCAACTCATTAGTTAACCAAAATAATGTTGATAATGATCCTTAAGATAAAAATACCTTTATTTAATTCACTTTCATATAATTTTGAATTATTTATCCTCACCTCTGTTTTGTATAAATACATTGAACTCCTTAATAAAGATACCAGTCCCGAAGATGTCGCGAAAGCGATGAAACCGGTCACTAGATATTCCAAATTTGTGCATTAAAGTACCACTAAACTTTTATTCATATAATAAATTTAATTCATTGTCCTAGGGGTGGAGAAAGTGGGAAAAGGAGTATGCATAAAAGTTTTCCTGCCTTTTTTCAGTAAACATGGAAAGTGTTTTGGATTAACGGCTGACGCACGGAGAGTTCCGGATTCGATTTCCAATGAGATGACAATAATCTACGTAAATTTTTGTATTTACCGTAATTTTTAGTTTATTTTTTTTTTATTTTTTTTATTTATTTTTCAAAAATATTTACAAAAAATTCTTAAATTAAAGTCCTGCTGAGTTGCATACATACAACTCGTCAGCAGGTTCTTATAAATTACATTAATTATTTACACTTAGCCTACATTAACAATAATTTTACTTGAAAAACAATTACAGATTACATTTTGAAAAATTAAAAACTATCACTAATACAAAAAACTTTTTTCTAATAACCATAATTTGAGCAAACGTCGAACTCCTGTATTTAACTCAGTATTTTTAATATTGTTTGGTAACATATTAAATATTTTAGGTATACTGTATTGCAGTGTCCTTTTGCCATATTTATTGCAGTATCTAGGAACAGCTAGCCCTTCCATACTAGTAAACCTGGTGTTGTAATCATGTACCAACTTGAGTTTATACTCGGAGTGCGACGCATGCTGACAAATTAATTTGTACCAAAGTAGAGCCCTAACAGATAATTTATTTACAGATTTATACATTAATGATATTGAAATATTGTGTCTCTGGCGGTATACATCTTTATGTAGTAGCAATTTGATCATAGAATTTTGCAAGGTTTGAATAAAATTAATATTAGTTTCACTTGATAACCCCCAGGAAGTTATGGCGTATCGTATAATTGATTCAGAGAGATAAATAAATAATTCGTAAAGTATTAACAGGGACATAATATTTTAATATGTACATTCTATTACTTATTGCTCTTAATCGCTTACACAATTTTCTAATATGTACATCCCATTTAAAATTACAATCTATAGTTAAACCTAAATAAACATACTGCTCAATATTTTCAATATTTTCACACATGCACGGTTGCATAATATCACTATGTATACACGTATAGTTATGTGATAAAATTGACGGTGTTGTGTGAGTTTTATAGTTTGGTGATCTTATGTGCAAAAGTTTGGTTTTCTTTGAATTAATTATTAAACCTGCATCATGGGACCATTTTTGCAGGTTTAAAAAGTCTTCTTGCAATAATTTCTCTGCAGTTTTGAGGTCCTTATGAGACACAACTAAGGCAGTATCATCGGCGTATACATAGTGTTTGACATTATTAAATAGTTTATACATGACTGTCACATATATTATATACAAGGTAGGGCCCAATATTGATCCTTGTGGCACCCCCGAAGAAACATGTTCTATTTTACTATTTTCATCTAATACTTTGACACATATTTTTCTATTAGTTAAATAATTTTTGAAAAGTTTTAAAAGGTTTCCTCTGATTCCAATGTCATTTAATGTGTCTATAAATTTTGAATGGTTAATTGTATCAAATGCCTTTGAATTGTCGATAAATAGAACAAGGGTGTGATATTTTTTATTTAGTTCATTATTTATTCCATTTGAAAAATCTTGTAATAATAATTCAGTACTCTTTTTCTTTTGGAAACCATATTGATATTGATCAATTATAGAAAATTTTGATAAATAATTAATTAATTTTTGAGCTATGTATTTTTCTAATATTTTTTCAAAAACAGGTAAAATACTTATTGGTCGATAGTTACTAATGTCTGAATGTTTACCACTTTTATATATGGGTCTGACTATACTATATTTAAGTAATTCTGGTATTTCCGCTTGGAGTATAATGCAATTAATAAAATGTGTTAATACTGGTCCTAATAAATCAATATGTTTTTTTACATCATACATTCTAATATTATCAAATCCAGCAGATTTACTATTTTTAAATTTTTTAACTATATTAACGACATCTTTTATTTTTGCTCTAGGCAAAAACATGCTCTGCGGTTGTTTGTCAATTGACGCATCAATTGTTTTTTTATTACAATGATTAGCATGTTATTTATACTTTTTGTAAAATGATCAACAAAATCGTCACTAATATTTTTAGGAGTAGTATCATTCTTTATTAAATATTTATTTATGGTTTCATCGCAAAGTGGTTTCATTCAAAGCAGTTGCTTTTACTCCTTTTCCCTAACAACTTATTTATTTCGTCCCAAGTTTTCTTAGTATCATTGAAGCAATGTTTGAATTTATTTCCATAAAAAGCAGTTTTATTTATCTTAATTAATTTAGTAACATTATTTCTTAACAATTTATACTCTTTTTCATATGATTTATTTGTAGGAGTACTTTTCCATCTTTTATAAAACATGTCTCTATTTCGTATTTTTTCTAATAAATCATTTGTGACCCATTCTTTAATAGCATAGGGTCTAGCTTTTGGTTTAAAATGTATGTTTTTTTTACTTTTTTTATAAATTTCATTGAAGCAGACATATAAGTTATCATAAAGTATAAGACAATTTGATTCTTCTAAAAGAGAGTTCCAGTTATATTTCCTTATTTCATAATCAATATGTTTTTGAGATAATATAGACAAACGATTAAAATTATTTTGTTGAGGCATGGATTTATTTTTATCAAATATAATTTGAATTGCTGTTATAAAGTGATCAGCAATCATCGTGTCGGTGACACAAGCAGCTATATTATTTTCACTTATCAATCTAACATAAATATGATCAATACAAGACTTAGTAATTTTGCCACTAACAATCGCTTCCCTAGTTACATCATTTATACACTTTATAAAATAGTTATTTGCAAGTAAGTTTTCATATGATATTATCACAGGATCTTGAGTATTGAGCACATTTAAATTTATGTCTCCCATAAGAATTGCTTCCACATGTTGAAAATTACTTTTAAGAATATGATCTATTTCATTGAGAAAATAATTTTTATTCATATTTGGAGGTCGATATGCAGCGAGTAGGTTAATTTTGGTTTTATTTTTTAATGTTAGTGTTCCAAAAATATTCTCAAAATTTACAGAACATATTAATTCAGGTTGAAAAACAATAGTTTTATCTATGAAAAGCAAAATGCCTCCTCCAGATCTTTTATTTCTACAAAAACTATACGAGTTATATCCCGGAATATTAAATAAGTTGACTAACTCACTTTTAAGAGACGTTTCGCACAGCATTATTACATCAATTTTATCCAAACAATTTTTAAAATATATCATGAATGAGTCCCAATATTTAGTAACAGATCGAATATTAATTTGGACACATGTCAAGTGTGTGACTGTGTCATCTTGTTTCATAATCCAGTCTTCTTTTTTTGTTGTTCTTGTATAATTGATTTCAATATCTTCATCCATATATGAAAAAGCCATATCTAGTACTCAATTTTTTGCTGCGCAAATAAGAGCATTTTTTTATATATAGGACATGTTTTATCATTTGCTTGATGATTTACAGCATTTTTTTTATCATTTTTTTCATTGTATTTAGAGCAGTTAAGACAGATTGGTGAGCTTTTGTCTTTTTTAATACATTCTCTATAAGAATGATCATCAGCACAAAAAGAACATTTAGGTTTTGTATTATCTTTGTGGAGACATCTAGCAGACGAATGTCCAAAGAATAAACAGTGAAAACACTGCAGTAGAGGGTTTGCATCCTCAACATATATCCTTTGATAGCCCAAATATAATTGACCTTTATTTACCAAAAGTCTTCTCAATGCACAATCGGTTTCTACAATATAATTTGAAGTATCGTTGTATTTACTCTTAATAATTTTCTTTATTTCAAAATGCGCATCCTTGATTATTTTTATTTCTTCATTTTGACCCATCAAATCATTGAATAAATGCTCTTTTTCATATTCATTAAACACACCTTTCAAAATCACTGTA
The DNA here is from genome assembly GCF_059751315.1 of Micrasema longulum. NCBI lineage: Eukaryota > Metazoa > Arthropoda > Insecta > Trichoptera > Brachycentridae > Micrasema > Micrasema longulum. The sequence goes on along the minus strand of NW_028278563.1, from coordinate 290,491 downwards.
GGTTTTCTTTTCTTCATCTCCTGGGCCTCGACATCATTTAATTCCTTGGTTATAATTTCACTAAGTTTTTGAGCATCAGCCTTATTAGAACACTTAACAATTAGTCGATTTTTCGATATTTTTTTTATTCCATACACTTTTATACCGAATTTAGATATTTTAACGCCTTCTGTTAACTTTTTTTGTAAACTCTCAGCTGTTTCATTTATTTTTGTAGGCGTTATTAAAACAGAATAGTCATTTCGAAAGTTTAGACTATTTCTATCTACCTTCGCCTTATTGAGAGTACCCATATTTAGAGTAAGTTTTCTTGCAAAACTATCTTCTGCGAGCATTTTATTCGTATTCATATTTTCAATTTGTTTATTTTTTTCTCCCATATCAACAGCTATGTGACCCATCAAAGCAAGTATTTTATTTGCTTTCAAATTCACTATATTTTGTTGATCCTTGCTAAATTTTTTTGATGGATCCTGTGTGGCAAGTATTAATTCCTCAATTATTAATTTAGTTTCCTCAAGTAAAGTATGTGGATTCATTTTTAATCTTATTATATTAAATAAAAACTAATGATATTATTCTTTCAGTAATTATAATACAGTATCAAAAAAACAGTATTAAATTGGTAACTGTTTTTATTTTTATATTTATCAATAGATGGCAGTAAAATGCGTTATCTACTCTCTGCTTTATCAGTTGAATTATTTAATTCAAAACAGACATACCCGCAAACTGTCATAAATCCCAAAAATGTGACAATTCACTTAGTAAAACTTTTTACTCACAGAAATAACGCTAAAGATTATATTATTCTGTTTAATGCTTAGCTTGAAAATTTGCAAGCATATATAATCTACCCCAAAATCACCTCTGATAATCAAAACTTCACAAATTAACAATATTTAAAACAGTTTTAACGGAGCGATCAGAAAAACACGTCGTACTACGTAAGTAGGTGACTCGAATTGTGATAAAATAATAACTACCATTTACTGAAATAAATTACTAAATTTGAGCTGAATATAGTTACAGGTAACAATAACGTTTCATTATTATTATGTGATCTGCTGATATTCCATTTATTAAAATAGAAGTTATCAAGAGAAAAGACATAATTTTAATTCATCAACTTTGAAAACAACCGAGAACCACTATTTACTAATACTCAGCAATCAACCTTTGTACTATGTACGACTGAAACAGATAGAAAAAAAAGGAGCTTTCCAAGCAAACAGAAAAAAGTGCGTCTTTGGGCTTTTATTTTATAAGTGAATTGCCTATATTGGGGACGAATAAATAGTAAAAATAAAATCTATTAAAAAAGTGGAAACGTTTAAAATTTGGTAGATAGGTAAATTTCACCCAAATCGGTAGATCTACCAAAAATCTGTAAGGTTGGCAACGCTGCCTTGATAATAGACAATTCGATGCGAAGATAACCAGTCATACGTACAGGTATCAAGTTCTAATTGATAAACTACGTACATTGTACTTAACTTATATCACGGTTTAAGTGCCTTAAAGGGTACCTTTGTAAACAAAAATGCATTATTAGTATATGCATTTTGGTATTTCATTCATCTAAGGTAAGGCATACAAATTTCAAAACGAAAAATTATACGACACAACATAAACTGAAATTTAAAAACATTGTATAAACCCAAAATTACAAAATACGAATGGCTTTAAAGAAAAAAATGGAAAAAGAAAAACATTAATCAAAATAATAATCATAAAATAGTATGGTTTTAATACGTTATCAGTAATACAATCAGCAGCTTTCGTGGTGTAGTGGTTTATACGCTTGACTTACACACGGGAGATCTGAGCCACTAAGTATTTCTCCACAACATCCATATTGATTTTTAAATACGATTAATTATTCTGAATCCATTTCATATATTTTTATCGGTATTCGAAGTATGTGATATTTCCCTATTAACACACCAAAGTACTTTATTTCCGCTTAATATCCCATTTGTAATATTTAATTCTTACAATTATTCAAAAAACCACACTAAATGTTTATATGTTTATATGTATCAGTGATAATGCATCAAAGTTTAACAACCAGCCATTTTACAAGATGTATTGTGTTTTGAAAGTTTGCTGTATATTTTGTTGAAATACAATATCTTTATCCTTATTTGTACTACATTTAAAACGTATATTAAACCGGTACCTAATTTTTTAGATATTTAATGCGTTTTTAAATAATACTTATGTCCTTTTTACTAATAATGAGCTTTGTCACAGGTATGATACATAAATAGTTTTTCTAATTTAATTTGTAAATGATCTTGTTTTTTTTTTTTTTTATTTTTTTTTTTTATTTATTATGTACATACAATATTACATTTTAGTTATTTTAAGGTATTTTTGACATATTTTTTTTTTTTTACAGGACTCACCAAGCCAATGAATATGGCTTGTCGGTAAAGATCCTTTACAATTAATCATATGATAGTCCTACATGGTTTTATAATAATAATTACTACTAACTTAGATATAGGGAGCGAAAAAAAAGTACATGTAATTGATGCTTTCAAAAAAAAAAAAAATATTTAGAAGATGTAAAAAAAAAGCAAAAAAAATAAGTGAATGATCACGCAATTTTAAGATAAAAAATAAATAATTACAGAACCGGAGTACCAAAATTTTAAACATAATTTAAATGAAAAAATAATTTAATTTCACAATCAAATAAATTATTCGCGTAGAGTGGATTTCTGAAAATTCGCAAATAAATTCTGAATCGCTTGATAAGTTGGAACGATTGCAGAATGTTTGCATGTTTTATCTTAAATCTTCGCAAATTCGACCACATAACCAAATATCGCATGCAACTACACTGGCTAAGTATCAGGCATAGTAGAAACATGCACATTCTATCATTTATTTACAATATTTTAAATAATCCCACTTCGTCTGTTTATCTGAGAAAACTTTTCTTACCTCTATCATAGCATGGGTTAACTCTTCGTTCTAGTAACGAGAGAACCCTTTAAATACTCAATTAACCGCTCTATTTTGCCTCATTTTTAACAGTATAGAATAATCTACCCACTAATGCCAGAGACGCCCCTTTGTTATTAACATTTTTGTGTGTCACTTTCTATATATTTAAATTTTTCCCTTTTCTTCCTCTTTTCTTTCATCTTTACTTCCTCTCTTCATAGAACAGTGTAGATATTAAGCCAATCTCAACATCTTAAGAAATATAAATCTAATATATTACAACAGAGATGAAGAACATTTAAGAGAAGGTAATATAGAAGTCCAGGCATCTACAGGGCTTATGACCTGTCAATGGCTGGTTTAAGTGGCCACTTAACACACTGTGTAACATTCACCATTCTGCCTATATTTGAACATCTATATTCCTTCAATTTTTTCATCTGTTGATGTTTGTGAAGTTAAAGAGCTGAAACCTTTATTTATGCGGGTGAGATTCATCTAATTGAATTATTTCACCTACATACTAGGCAACGCCTGAAAATATTATTTTTTCAATTTCTATACTTCTTCATGGACCAGGTATCATCTCTTCATCTCTGTTGTAATGTGTTAATATAAACAGCTCCCCAAGGAGTTGAATCCAGTCCTTGTCTAGAAAAATTTGGACAAACTCAAAATATTGTAAATATATATATTTTTCAATATTTTGTTAAATAATTAAATTATTCATAAACCACCATTGAATAGGTTCTTATACCGCAGATTTTCCCAAATTGAACGGTTTGGGTAGGTAGGAAGAAATTGCCTTAAGGCAATATGCCCACCCTTATTCATATGTTTGTAAACTGTATATGTATATGAAGTGTTTAAATAAGTAAACAGTGTTTAACAATGTGTTGTTCTAATTTCTGCCTTAAATTTGGATTGTTTGCGCAAAAATCAAAAGAAATTGTTCTACGTATGAAAAGCGTCTAAAAGCACGTACCAAAATTGGTTGTTTTACCCCAGTATAGACTTGTTTACCTTTCAGCTTCTATTAATTAAATCTAGCCGGTGAAGTTCATACATCGAGAGCTTTCAATAATAAACTAGCGGTAAGATCAATAGAAGCTTGCGGTGCTTTGTCGACTCGTAGAAGGCAGCAACTTATCAATATTTGGGTCCGCTTTTGAATCTGTTCAATTTATTCAATCAATGGAATGAATAGATGGTTTGTCGCGGAGTTCATTAATTATAATGTTTTGTTTAATTAATACAACGGACTCTAAATAAAGGTTATGATATTTACTTTATACAATAAACAGTTGTTATATAACATTTCTTAATTGGGCATCGAATACATTAAAACAATTGATTTTTTAAATATTTGAATATTTATTTGAGTTCTTACTACCAACTAAAATACGATACATCATTTATGTTTGAAGCTCTAATTTTGTGGTCAATATTTTAATTTTTAGGCCATTGCATAAATGTCGAAAATTTTACGCAGATGATACCGTGAAAAACTTGCGGCTATTAATTCTTTAATTTGATTTATTCAATTAAATAATTTATTGTATCAAAAATAATCAAAAAACTTTCTTTTTTATAACATAAAAAATATTTTATATTAGCACCACCGTGTTTTCAACTTTTTTTGTGAAATGACCTTTTTGAAAGGCTTGCTTATATTCAAGTGTATTCCGCGAACAGAAAGCAGTTTCCCATATACGGAGTACCTTTCCGTACTAGATCGACTTACTTATTTCCTTTGTTGCTGCCTTTTCCATGTTCGTTTCCAGGAATGATGTTTTTTGAATTAAGTAACTAGATTTTTAAACTTTTTATGCTTTTATTTCCAACAACTTTACAAACAAATTGACTACGGAACCACATCAGTTTTTTTTTCCTTTAAAAAGCATAAATTTTTATTATCCTACCATCAATGGGTACATGAAATGCCGTAAGGGACACTCTGAAAGTAAAGTGAAAGAAAAATTAAAAAATAAATCTAACTATTTATTTAGATATAAGGCTTAAATGGCTAAGATCTTCTCATTTTCTTTTTTTCTTTCTCAGAGATTTTTTCAATTCAGTAAAGATATCTGTCATTTTTAAATACAAATGTTTGTGGGATAAATTGGTTGAACAAAGCATTCCCATTCAATTTTTAAAAATATTCTAAAATAATGAACAACTTCACACTCTTCTATTTTAGCCATTTAATTAAATGATTATCTAAATTGAAAAAAAAACACGTAAAGACTGCTGTCGCTAAAATCAGTAGTTACGTATTTGTTTTAGACAAACTAAATAAAACAGCTTAAATATTTGTTCAGTTGTGATTAATAAAGCTTAAAGCAATTAATATTCAAATATAAAGATTATTGTTTTTTATAAACTTCAAACTACGCCTAGCGTTGCAATTGCGAAGCTTTTTTAATAGAGCCGCACTTATAAGAATACGTTATTAAATTATATTAAATGTGACTTCATATTTTTTTTTGCAGTGGAAAGAAAAAAGTGGGTTGAAATTAAAGGAAAGAATCTGATTAGGAACCATCGGAAACGAATATTGATTGTTTGAACACTTTAGAATATAAAGTTTATATTTGAAGCACTAATTTTGCGGTTATTCATTATAATAAAATGCTTAAATAATAATATTTTTTCTGAATTCACAAATAACCTGATGGAAAATAATCATTACTTCAATAAAAACACTGGATTAAAAGTACTTCATGTTGAAAATAAAATATTAAAATTAGACAACTTAGAAATTAAAGAAGCGATTTATAATTTTAAAAAATATATATAACTAAATAAACAATATTTCTTTTAGTCCTCTCCTGTCTGGCTTCGGAAACATTTATATTAAATTACTACCCTTCTAAGGAAAAAAAAAGACTTGATTAATCGGGTCCACGGGTAGTATTAAATGAACATGATAAAAATAAAATAGGAATTAATTCATTAGTTACGTAAACCTTGGCGAAGAAGCTTGTTTGCTTTAAAACCAGTCGGTGGAAAAAAAGAAAAAAAAATAGTGGTTAAAAACAAAGTTGTCTTTTTTATTTTATTCATTTAGAATATGTTTGTATAAAAGGTTTTATTTTATTAAAATTAATAAATATTGTTTTTACTATCCGTGATATTTCCTATGTTAAGTTACGAAGTAAACTGTTTTCTCATAAAGTTTCGACCATATTAGTTGCAATGCTGTCTAGTTTTAGCCAACATGGTTTTATATATATTGTAAAAGGGCGAAGTTTATAAATTGAAAATTTCACAACACATGAACGGTGTGAGAATAGAAAATGAACCATAACTCACACCCATACATGTATGTTTTCAATTCTTATTTATTTATTTACTTGTATAAAGGCGCATCATGATCACTTTTGTTACATGAAAGACAAGGTGATCAGTCTTCGCTTCATGTGACAGTCCAGGAACAATGTAATATTGCAGTGAAAGCACTCCCTCCACATAAATTGGTAACCGTTATATGGAAAGTCTTCTTATCTATTTTGCTCATTCTAAAAAACTTTTTATGTCAACAAGTTATTTTTGGAAATGTCAATTGGTTGGTCAAATAATCAATAGTTTTCAGGATATTATTAAAGAATCGGACTTACGTAATTTAATGTTCGTTCTCAGAAGTAATTTATAATTCGTAGAACTACCATGGAACTCAGTGTTGTGAGTGTGAAAGACTCTTTTATTTTATTTTGGATCCACTAAGTGTACCTATGTAATACCTTGTGATCAAACATAAACGGGAATTAGACAAAAAATTAAAAATTATAATTTTCAATCAATTTCTTTATACCCTTCAAAATACTCGCCACTTGCGATGATACATTGATGCCAAAGCTTAATCCAATTGTGTATGCACTTTTCATAGGCTTGCAAAGGTATGGCCTTTAGCTTTCGCAGCGAATTCTCTTTAATGGCGTCAATCGTCTCAAAGCGCGTTCCTTTTAATAAAAATTTTAGTCTTGGGAAAATAAAAAAGTCAGACGGGGCCTGGTCTGGAGAATGCGGTGCTTGGGTGATGATATTAGTCGAATTTTTGGCCAAAAACTCTAAAAAAATCCATTTCGTATAAGATGGCGTATTATCGTAACATAAAATCCACCAATTGTTTGTTGAATTGAATTGTGAATCAACAAATTCAATGTCTTTGGGACGAGGGGGGCAGCGACGCGTTTCATACCCAAAAAATCAGTCAAATTATGATATGCTAATTCATATGAGGTGATCAATAACACAGCAAGCTCTCGGATTGGTACACATTGATTTTTCAACACGACTTGCTTTGTCGATTTGATATTTTCTTCGGCAACTGACGTTGTTAGACGTCAGTATGTTTATCATCATCTAAGCATTCACGAACGTCTTTAAACCTTTTATACCATTCGTTTACTCGTGTTTTCGACAAACACGATTCTTCAAAGGCTTTATTTAACATCTTCAATGATTCGGCATGTGAAATTTCACTAATAACACAACATTTGAGGCACGCTCGTTGTTCCAATTTTATATCCATTATAAAAATCGCCACACAGCAGTTTTTCGACTCACTCAAACAGACGCTGACAGAATGTTGAACATCCGATCGCCGTCAAACTTTGACACAAAAATAGTTCTGTCAACGTGACTGCAAAAAATACCAATTGTTGCAGCGCGGGAATTTCAAATTAGAAATTCCCGTTTATTTTTGAACATATGGTACTTACAATCAATTTGAAGTCACCAATGTTGGCTATAACAAAATGAAAAAATAAACGTCTTCACCCTCATATTTCACCTCACGCTACGCTTTTCTGTACAATTCCACTTTACAACTTTAATTTGGCCTCTTGTTCTGTTGTCGTGCAAAAAATAATAATATAGTTTACTTCTTCATTTCGTTTTCAGAAGAATATCTACCCTTGTGATATTTTTATAATATGGTATGAATGAAATTCTTCGTTGCACCAATTTTCTGTAAAGACGCTACCTCGGAATATTACGGGCGCTGTTATTTATGACGCTAGCGCCACTCGGCGAAGGCAGCAAGTTACGGTGGCGCCTGAAGTTAGCAGCAGGCCGCATGCCATTCCGGCCGCAACCGTTCGGGATTTGCCGGGAACAGCGGCCATTTGTCACGCCGTTGACACACGGCCGGGGACAAAGTTGAAATATCGTTTGCAATTAATACAACTCGATAAGTATCGTCCCAAATGAAGGTGTGATTTGTTTCGATCACTCTTAGGGCCGATTTTTGCTTGTAACTGATGTTTTGATAATTGGTAATAACAAAAGGGTTGGACAATTATTGAGTTAGAAACTGAACACAATTTTTAAGTACCCAGTTAGAAATAGTTAGGTACTTAAAAATTGTGTTCAGTTTTAAATCAATAATTGTACTTTTGTTATTAAATTATCTAACACAAAACATATATAATTGTTAAAAAAGTAAAAAATCGTCCGATCTATTAATTTCACGAAATGCATATTTCAAAAGTATTTTTAAAAATTTGTACCACAACAAATCCAAAGACAGAGACCAATATCTCAACAGAAACGAAATAAATTTCTTCATCATCATCATCATCATTATTCTCCTTTCCAAACCCAGTGGTGCCTAGGGCATATATTGGTAAACCAAATGCAAGGTGTTTTGATCATCTGTGTCATAAAGGTAAGTCTTACACTTCAGGTTTTAGTCCTAAAACAAAAAAATGACAATTTTAAGCAACCTTTAAAATTAATATTTCACTTACGCCCTGACTGGAATCAAACCCGGGACCTCGAAAATGGTAGGCCAATGCACCAATTCCTCCGAAACAATGCGGACTTATCTCCAGTTGATTTCTTTATTTCGTTTTTTTCTTAAACCGCTGAACTTTCTCATTATAGGGATTATGAACTTGAACTGTCTGGTTAAGCTAATCACCTTACACACTATGTAACATTAATAATTTTTCCGTCTAATATTTGTGATTTTCAAACCTAGACAATATTTAGAACGTGTGTATCTAGTCAAAGAATGTGTTCTTTAATTATATATTATTTGACGCTTCTTTACAAGCGACATCTGTTGACATTTTGGTGAAGTTTGTTTGTCATTAAAATATTCTTTATTTGGTATTTTTGGATCAGACTTGAGAAAAATTACATTTCATCATTATAATTATTGTGAAATGTGATCTCACTGGAAAATGAACCGGACATTCCTGCCCCTGCAATAAGTGTCAGCCATTTTTCTATCGAGGTCTCCAATGATTGAATGACACATTGTTTAGGACGTCTTAGTGTCGGGTCAGTTTTTCTAAAACGAGCATCTGGAATAGTAAATACATCTTTTAAAAAACAGTGGATGTATCACAATCCATTAATAGAAGTAAAAAATATTTATACTTATAATATAAGAAATCAAACACTGATTTGAGTCTACTGAACACTTTATATTATTTTTACAGATATAAAAACAACAATTTCGTGACAATTGTTTCGCTCGATCATGTATTAGAATTACAAAAAACACCAACCTATTATAATATTATTAATTTTATTTCCACAAAAATTATCTAAAGATAAAATACTATAAAGCTTCATTTAATTGTCTCACAATACATACATGTATGTCAATAAATACTTACTTTGTTATAAATTTTTCCGAAATTCAAATATAAATATCTAAATTTCCGATTACCTATGAAACACAGACTTGCCCTTAACTATTGGTTTTTACCATAATTATGATTAATGTACATGCTATACTTAATAAGACTAATTTAATTTTTTTCTTAAGTACCTTTATATATTGAGTTTTTCTATTGACATTTATTGGTGGAACTGCATTTTTAATTAAAATAATAAAAATACGTATTTAGTTTTATTCTACCTTTATTTATAATTGTTTACCAGTGACTGAATTTTGTTGTAACCGACATCGTCAGACTGGTGGGAGACTAAACAAATTTATGTGTTATATACAAGTGCAAATAGGGGTTGTAAATCATGAGTTTATATAGTAAAGGTAAATAGTATCTCCGACTGTGTCAACACAAACTATTTTACCTTTCGGCTTCCAGAACCGATCAGCCATGGACGTACCTTTAAAAAGAGCAGTCAGACACCTGAATATAATCACTTTGCAGATTGACATTTTTATATCAGCGAAAATATATTTAAAAGGCAACTACTTCTGTTGGAGAGTATTTTCCATTCACAATATCGACCTAATTCTCAAATATTCCAGGCCTGATATGTGAGCCCAATTTAAAGCCTTAAATATATTTGTTTGTTCACAATACTATTTTAGTCCAATAATAATGAATTTGAAATAAAAGATTTTACAAATATAAAATACATTTTTTTTATTATCGGAAAGGAGTTGAGTGCTATCAATATTGTTAAATCACTTTCTCAATTTTGCCTGATATTATTGAATATAGTTAATATAACATGGCAGCATTCATCAACTGGCATACGTCCATAATATTTATTTTAAGATGGGTGTTTTTTTTGCCATTTATTTATTATTACAACAGTTATGTGTTATGTACAAAAACTAAACTGAATGAAGAACATAAAACTTTGTCGCAAAGACAAACAAGGGCAGTAAAATAATGATTTACAATATATTCATTAATACGATAAACATATGAGACTTCGAGCCAAATCATGCCAATCCATCTTTATCCTATACTGTTTCAGTGGCAAAGAGATCTATGAAAAGCCGGAAGATCTATCTCAAAGAATTTCAAGTTATGTGCTGAATCGACTAATCTACTCATTCTAGACATTGGTGCATAAAAACAAATGTTGCTCTTAAAAGACTTGATAAATAATAGATTTTGACTTCTGGTGACATGGTTGGGAACATAAAAAAAAATTGATTGCAACAGAGGTGGAACATCACTTATAGCAATAAGTATTTTGAAAATGCTTATCAAGGCTATCTCAGTTTTATGTTTCTCCAATGAAGACAGATTAAGACATTGCTCTATTCATTAAAGGTGTTTTAAACATTAACAATCATCAACAGTTTCAAATAAATAAGTCTTTTATGGATGAAATTTATTTATTTATTTATTTTTTTATAATTATTTTACATATTTATTACAGCAATATACAAGTAATTATTTATAAAACAAATTAATTCAGTAGTAACAGTAAGCATACATATTTTTTATTTTTGCTGTTGGTTCATCTAAACTGCCTAACTAGGGATAGCTTCCCCGTTCTAAGGCAGTAAATTATGTATTTTACAATGATATTTAAAAGTATTTACAGTTTTATCATAATGTGTGCTTTTTAAGTCTTAAAGGTAAACAATGAATATCCAGAGAAAACATAAATAATACCAAAATCTCTATATCCTAAGTCCCAAGTCATTACTATTAAAACAAGCAACCAGCTTACGTCCTTCTACATCGGACAACAAATTCTCTGACTCCCTCCGACCAATATGGATTAAGAATGCAGTCAACACCTTCCTCAGCCTGGCAATCCCACCACATTTCCACGAAACTGGGATAAGGTTATATACCCTCGGGCCTATATAATATTGCTGCCTTTGAGCTAAAAAAGTATTGACTCCTCTCTGTAGAATCAGATCCTTATTGGAGTGTCTAGTATTATGAACATGACAAACCCTTGCGTCTTTTTCCCTGTTGAGATGTGTGACCGCTACTGACCTCAATATATACTGTTGACGAATATCCAGCACTTGAAATTCTTTGAAGAGCGAATCACTCGGGTATCGGTATGGTTTTTTTAATATAACTCTTAACACTGATTTTTGAGCTATAGCTGCTGAAGCCATAGTCGTTTTAGTGCAGATTCCCCAGCCAATCAGACCATACGTTAGTATTGAATTTACCAATCCATGATACAATTGTTTTAGTTCTTTAATCCTTAGTATATTTCTTAAAGGTATGAAAAAATGAATCAAACGTTTTATTTTATTAGAAATTTCTTCAGTTTGTAGGTTCCATCTCATAAATTTATCTATTTTTAAACCCAAATATTTTACACTAGTGACATTTTCCAATAGTGTACATTTACAATTTACATTATTTATGCAATGATGTAATTTTAGTTCATACCCGGAGTTTGGTTGTCCCACCGAAGATGGGCTGAAACAGATAAACTTTGTTTTTTCTGCATTGAGAGTAAGCAAATTGTCGTTCAACCAATTGTTTACCCTCAATATAAAAAATATAAAAACAAAAATTTTGTGACAATTGTTTCGCCTTGTTAGGGTATTTTCAAACGAATGTAACTAGGCAAAACAAGGCAAAAGGCCTAACAAAGCGAAACATTTGTCACGAAAATTTAGTTTTTATGTTTGTAAAAATAAAATAAAGTGTTCAGTAGACTCAAATCAGTGTTTGATTTCTAATAGTGAAAGTTTTTATTTGATTTATTTATTTTAAAATGTGTTTTTTCACCAGAATATTTCCCGTAAGACTAATTATTTTTATTTCATGTAGCAAAAATTATACAAATGAATACAGTGGCTATAAATCCTTGGAAGCCTCTGTGTTCCGTAATATACAGACACTACAGTAACATTCACCATTCTACCTATGTTTGAAGATCCACACATTTTTTCAACTCTTTCATCTGTTGTTTTTTGTAAAGTAAAAGCCCTGGAAATCCCTTCTCAAAAATGTGTTTCACTCTCTGTTGCAACAAATTTTAAAATGAATAACTCCCTTTTGAGGAAAAGCATTTGGGCATACTCAAAACATAGTTAAATAAAATGTAATTAAATTAAAACGCTTTTATGTGTAAATTAATCAATAAATAATTATATTCCGTTGGAAAAATGCTTTAATAATAATTTAGCTATATTAGTTTTGCTACTGGAATAAATTATATATTTTAATTACTCGACTCATCTGTGGTATCAGTTGACCCACATTACTCGATAATAAAATCTCTAACGTGGGTTCACACTGCTCCTTATGAGGTCTCCTCCGGTATGTTTCGTAATAACACCTTATCTTTCCCCGAAGTAAACCAGAACTCGCTTTTCCCCTCACTCGGGGACCGCGGAGTGAAATAAATTGGTTGGCTGGAAATATGCTCGAGTTGCCGAGTTTATTTACGGCAATAGACGAAATAATATGGTCCTGGAGCCAGAGATAGCGCAGGAGTTAAGATGATTTATGAGATAATATTATTCAATTTGAAGTTTTTATTTATGGTGCTTACTCGTGGTGGGAAAACACCTATGAATCTAATATTTTCACCTACAACTATTCTATAAATATACGGGACATATTAAAATATCCCAATTATAATCGTTATTTCATTTCTTTTAATAAAACCTTTATTAAACATCAAAACATACATGGTGAAAAAATTAAAATTTAATTCAGGTTGAACATACCAAAAAAGAGTCTGGCACTTGTGTTTGGCAAGTGTTTAAAATGATATAAAATAATTCTAAAAATATATGCCAACATATTACAACAGAGATGAAGAACCTTTTAGAGATAGAAATATGGGGGATATAAGTCTGGGCACCATGAGAGGTCATAAGCCCTGTAGATGCCTGGACTTCTATATTACCTTATCTACATCTCTGTTGTAATATGTTAAAATTAACTGCTCTCTACGGGGTTAAAACCAGCCCGTGTCTACAAATATTTGGCCAAAATCTAAACATTGTTTAATTTTTTTTTGTTTTGTTTCTGTTTAGAAACAAAATACATTACAAATAAAAAACAATAAATCAATTAACAATAAAAAAATATTTAAGAAAAACTAATTCTATTTAAACATATATAAACAGACACAAACATAAACATATCATATACTTACTAATACAAACATATATTACAAAATATACATAAATGCATTTTTTATAATAATAATAGCAATTATAACATATTTATGAAAGAAAGCTTTTCATTAATTCATTATTTAATTTTTTTAACCTTATCTCTTCCCGTAGATTTTGTGGTAAATTATCGAATAGCTTCCTGCCTTTATATCGCATCTTCGGTGCAACAAAGTCATAATTTGGGACACTTTTTTGTTACGTCTTTTATTGGCATTTTTGTTATAATTCAGAATAAGCTTTTAACGTGAAACTATTGCAAAAACAACTTTTTACTTTTATCAAAATTTAATGCCAATTGCAAATAAAAATCCAGTAATAAGGCAATTAATGCGAAAAGAAACGTAATAGTCATCTCCTGTAAAATTAATGAATGTGCTGTTGTGACTTTGTTGTACCGAAGATATGTATGGTCACGTTTGACCTTAGAAGTTTTTACTCTTTGTAGAACGAAGCTTTATAAATAGTAAAACTTTAATATCTATGTATTTAATAAGCAAAGGTCACAGGCACCAGTCATCCAGTTAGTACAATTTTTAATTGAAATTATAATTTTGCAAAACACATTATCATCATCATCATTATCCCTATTTCTGTACTCAATGGTTCATATAGCACTGCATTATTGAAATTATTTGTTACTCAGGTGTCAGTCCAAAAGCAAGGCAATATTTAAGTTTAAACAGTTGAAAATCAATATTACACATCCACTTTAACAAAAATCGAACCCAAAAGCTTATGGTGGGCGCGACCATTGCACAAATTTAACATAAACGTGGTAAAATTCATGCATATTTATACTTTTTCAATTTTACCATTTTGAAAATCTCCAAATTAAAAAAAAAGTAATGCTGGAATTTAATCCTTTTAAGATTTCACCTAATGAGAATAAAAAAATAAAAAATATAGTAAATAATAACGGTTTTTTATGGGTATAGGTTATATTATATCACCGAGTCCTAGCACAAGTTGGTAACTACAAATTTTCAAAAAATGAGATGAAGTCATAACTGGCATTAGATAATCTTTGTTTAAAAACTAACTAAAATTATTTCGTATTTCATAATTACATGAAATAATGTTTTATTTTATTCTGCTCATGGTTTTATTTAAATTTTTAATTTCAGAAAAGCTTTTAACTTTGAAAGTGCCAAATGTCATAATTATGGAAATAGTTACCAACTTGTGCAAGAAACTCAACAGTTTCATGTTTACCTTTATTCGAGGCTTAAAAAACTAAGATATGTAATAATTTTCATTGATATATCTTGGTAACAGCCATATATCTATGTTTTATGAAAAAACAAAGATCAGTAAGTCTTTCAAAATTTCCTAGATTGAAAGAGTCTTTAAAAACATGAACTCAAAAAATTAAGAAATATTTGAATGTTTTTTTCAGAGGAGTGTATTTAAATGTAACTAGTTTCTTGCTAGAACTTCTTTCTACGAAGAACATTGTATAAAAAGTATATAAATATAATATATTCGTTTCAGAGTTTCTCTCAGTAGCGCAGCGCTGTAATGTCAGTTTATCAGTTCCGCGATGTCTCATCGTCACTGCTGAAGTGATAAAACGTCGCTAGAATCCGGTATTTATACCCACAGCGAAAGCGGAAAGCATTTCTTACGTCACAATTTGCAAATGGATGCCATGGTGGCATAAGAACCCTGGAAAAAAGAAATATGTACAAAATGTCGGGAAATTACAACGAATTTTTCATGCACATAAATTCCAGCCTTTAGGAATCTTTTGTGTGATGAATATTGGTTCATGAGTAAAAAATAAACGTCTTGCTCAAACATATTAAAGGTATGATTGATTGTCTTCACATTTTAAATTATGATTTTATCTTAAAACCGGTTAAACTTATAGCTTTATTGTTTTTTTGCAGTTAAATTTTTTTTTAATCAAATTGTTTTTGGAAAAAAATATTTCAACAATTCACTCATTTCGTGAATCGACTCGTTTTCACCAAAGTTTGTTCAGAAAAATATCATCGCTGTTGTTTATTGTAAATATTTAATTTTATTTTGGTTCTCGAATTTTCATAAATCAATAAACTACTTGTTTATGAAATAAAAAATAAAAAAACGTTGAAAAATGTTAAAATAAGAAAAGTGGATTAAAAAACATTATTTATTTATTTATTTATATACACGGCACGCAGTGCCATTTACCTTACAAAAATACATTTTAAATTAAAAAGAATAAAACACTGCAAATACTAACAAATCATAAAAATCATACTGAAAAGTATTATATTATTAGTATATAAATTCTATAACACAGCAGTTTCGTATAAAGAATATATTTAGATTTATAAAAAAAAAAAAGCAATGTGTGCAGATAAAATTTTAAAAGAAAAGAATCTTTTTATTTATTTCTTTAAGAGGTACAAAATATAAGTACATTAAATACAATTAATTTTTTTTTGTCTAAAAAAAAACAATAAAAAAATATCAAAAAAATATTAATAAAAATATAAATTAAAGTAATTTAAAAAATAGGTATACACGTTAATATGGTACACAATAATACCCGTACAAAAGTAAACATAGAACGCACTTTAATCTAAAAAATGTAAACTATCTTTCATTTTCTTTGAAATGATTAAATAAAGTTGATTTATATAAACTATACTTTATGTGAAAAATATCAGCTACGTCAGGATAGTTATTGCCGAGTACGTGGAGTCAATTTAGAATAGCATTATATGAGTAAACTCTTTGTGAATTATTGCAACTAAACTATAATATTCAATATTCAATAAAGGAATAATAATTTTATAAAAAGAAATGAAACTTTAAAAAATATTTTTTAAATTACGTTTATTGTACAATTTGATTGAAATAGAACATTTTTAAAAAATCTGAAAAAAAATGGAAGTAGCTCGTCGAACTTTATTTTTTTCTTTTTGGCATTTAAAGAACTTCGGAGTATCCATAGTAAAAATCGTTGAACATGAGCGAATTCCTTAAATAACGTGCCCATAAAAACGTATTCAGTACATTGTTCGGAAGTTATACAAAAAAGCACTTAAAAACATCAAAATCTCTAGAGATTTAACAAAATGCTTTGAAGGATTCTCGTTGCGAAGTTAAAATAAAGTGTTTTTTTGTCGTTAAGTAAGAAAACTATGTAAAATGTTATTTCCTGCCATTGTCGGTAAATATATTGGCTATGGCTTCTCGAGTCCGACTTAACATAAACAAATCCCAGTTGGTCTCTTCTTTATGGGTTCCTCGAGCAGCCGCTTGGAAACCCGCTTTGCCTAAAATATGCCAGTTTGCTTATGCTAATTTGAAAATATACGGAACGTGACAGAGGAAAAGTGGAATGTTTCAAAATGTTGCGCCTCAAAAATCGTCCAATGCAAAAAAACCATTTTGAATATCTTGTACTCCGTATTATTTCCGTAATCCAAGTTTTCGTAATTATTATTCGATTCACGGGATAAAAAAAATGCAAAACATTGGCTTTTAGAACTTGTTAATTATCAATATATTTCATAAATGGTGCATGGTTTTTTAAATCTATACAAATCTACTTTTATACATCTAGTAAATGTTATAACAGTAACCCTCCAAAAAATAAGACTAACTCTTGTGCTTGGAGAGTGACTTAAACTGTTATAGTTATTTATTTATTAAAATTTATATTTTTTATTTTTTTATTTATTTATTTATTATGTACATACAATATTACATTTTAATTATTTTAAGACATTTTTGACATTTTTTTTTTTTTTTACAGGACTCACCAAGCCAATGAATATGGCTTGTCGGTAAAGATCCTTTACAATTAATCATATGATAGTCCTACATGGTTTTATAATAATAATTACTACTAACTTAGATATAGGGTTAATAAGTTAATCATGAAAACGCACATGTACGCAAACGCACTCTGCATAATAAATGTAAACAACGAATGTCTCGAGCAAGTAGAATTTGTGTATCTAGGAAGCATGTTTTCAAGAGATGGATGAGTAGAAAAGATGTTGAAAGAAGAGTGAATGCGGGCAACAAAATGAACGGAGCACTAAGCATAGTAATTTCTAATAAAAATATGTCAATCGAAGCAAAACTGGCAGTGCACAACGGAGTTTTAGTCCCAACACTTATGTATGGAAGTGAAACATGGAACTGGCAGAGGAAGGATAAAAGCCGAGTGAACGCGGTTGAAATGCGATCTCTTAGACGAATGTGTGGGAAATCAATGTATGACAGGGTTACGCATGACGAAATCAGGCGAGAGTGTAAATCTGAGACAAGTATAATTGATAAGATTAAGAAAGGGTATCTGAGATGGTTTGGTCACGTAGAACGAATGGACGACAAGAGAATGGTAAAACAAGTATATATGGCAAAAATGAACGGCAACGTTAGACGAGGACGACCAAGGAAGACGTGGCATGATCAGATAAACCAAAATCTTAAGTCTGGTCATATCAAAAGCAGACAGAACCGAAGGGCATGTATGACAAGATGTATGAATGTGGAAGAGGCTAGGATTGTATGCCAAGATAGACGTGTGTGGCGGTCCATTCTCGTAGTATGAAAACGCACAGGTAATTATGAAAATTATTTGAAGAAAATAACAAGATTTTATGAACTTGTTTACGAACTTAGAACGATTTTAGGAGATTTAATCAAAATATAATTCCTTTGAAAATAAAATATCAAAGCTTATTTTATGAAAATGCGGTTGTAATACTTCTCGGAATACCCTATTGTAGTTTTTACCCAAGATAAAAAATAATCCAAATTCAACCCGAACATTTTATAACACATTCAATAGAAGTTTAGAACCATTCAAATATTAATGTTAAAATCAAATTAAACGATAAAATATTTTTAAATCAATTGGTCTTTATGACAAGAAAATCTAAATGTATATACTTCTTGTATTATGTTAATATTAACAGCTCCGTAAGTGGTTGAATCCAGTCCTTGTCTATAGAAATTTGGACAAACTCAAAACATTCTTGATAAATCCACCTGGTCCAAGAAGAATCATCAAAATTAAAAAATATTTTCAAGCGTTGCCTAGTAAGTAGGTGAAATGAATAAATCATATGAATCTTGGCCGCAACAATAAAGGTTTCAGCTTTTTAACTTCACAAACGTCAACAGATGGAAGAATTGAACGAAGATAGATGTTCAAATATAGGCAGAATGTTGAATGTTACCCAGTGTGTAAAGTGGCCACTTAAACCAGCCAATGACAGGTCATAAGCCTTGTAGATGCCTAGACTTCTATATTCCCTTCTCTAAAATGTTCTTCATGTCTGTTGTAATATGTTAATATTTACAGCTCCCCAGGGAGTTAAACCCGTCCTTGTCTACAGAAATGTGGACATACACAAAACATTGTTGATATTTGTTGTTTGTGTCAATTTATTTATCTTCACTCTTTTCATTTCAAGTGTGTTTTTTCCCTGAAAATCATATTTTTCTATTAAAATGTTATTCTGATCCATATCATTTAAGAAACCTGATGTTTATTTTCGAGCGTTTAATAATATTGTTCGTTTTCAGCAATCACGTCGTTACAAGATAGCTCGTTTTGTCTGTGAAACTATCCGTTATCTGTCATGGCACCAAAATCTAACTTCTTCTTCAAAAAATCTACTTACTGCATATGCTTACGCATAATTTTCAATCTCAGTTTTGCAGTTTTGCCCCGTGTAAAACAATAATTGAATAGGCCTAAAATATGGCACAATAATTATTGTACAAGAAACTGTTCACCATTTTCTGACACATGTAATACGAACTGTAGTTGTAGTAAATAATATTTAATTTATTGAGAAAAAAAACGTTTTGTCATACAATACTTCGCTAGGCAAGGCGAGATATTTGTATAATTTGAGTTCATGATATCTCTGTTTAGAATTATCTTAATCCCTCAAACAAACGTACCTAAAAGTTCCTTTGTAATTTTTAAGTACACTCTGTTTGGTGTAGCCAAAAGAGATCTCAGTAGTACGTTTTATAAACTGAAAGCTTTGCGCTTTGGAAAAATTGTAAGCTCTACAAAGCTTAAAGTTTTAATCTCACCCGGATTGTATTGCAGTCGTAATTCTCGTTCGCAGAGTTAAGCGCTGTCAAACTTTAAAAGCTCCTGGCATATTGGGCAGTAAAGCTCTGCTGATAATAATGTTGCAGGCTACATGCAACCCCTGAAAACACTCTAACAGTAATGGCTAACACCCAGTCTACGACACTCCTACCTCGGCTAATGGAAGAATTTAATCTGCAGATGCGGGGTATTGCTTGCCAAAGAAACTGGAAGGTTCAATCAGCTAGTAGCATTTTACACAATCCATTCAGTTTTATTTATATTTTTTTTTATAAAATGCTTTCTACTTTGAGTTGATAATGTATTCTTTTTAATTATTTTTTTTTTAATTTTAATTTTTACAGCTATTACATAAAAAATAAGTAGAAATATATCAACAATACTAGAACCAATTAAAAAAATCCACTGTAAATCTTATAATATTTAATATATAAGAAAAAGAGTTTACGTAATTGTATGTGTGTAACGTTTGTATATAATGAGAGTGTGCGAGTGCGTAAGTGAATGAATGGGGGAGAGGGTGCGTGTGTGTGGGTGCGTATGTTTATATAAAAAAATGAAAACTTGTAATTATATTGAAAAGTCTACAAGAAAGAACTTGTTTAGAAGTTTGATTATAAAAAATAAAATAAAAATATAATAATTTTTATCTACTTTCGAAACCCTTTTGTAAATATTTTAAGTCGAGAAATGTAATAAATGATATTTTTTTATGTGTGGTTAATTTCAGACCCTTATTCTGAAAAAAAAGCATTTTATTTTACAAGATATGTTTTTAATAATATGTATTATATTTACATTTTAAGTAATATTATAGTTTTGTATGATTTGTTATTTTATGTAATGTATACTTTTTATGTGACAACATTAACAATAACAATGTTATGTGGAAGCCTCTAATTTATTTGACTTTATGATATGTATTTATAATAAAATTGTATCTTATTAATTTATAAATGTCTGTTGGCTTTCAAAAGAAATAAAATTAAAAAATAATAATAATAATAATTAAAATTATATTATATATGCATCATCATCATCATAATAATTCCTTTTTTGCACCTGCTGGTGCATTAGTACACCAATCGCAGCGTATGTGAATGGTTTTTGTTACATGAAGGCAAGATTATCAATTTGACGCTTCAGGTACCAATTCAGGGACCACGAAATATTTTAATGTGAAAACAGCCTTTTAAATTAAGATTTTATATCAACCATGTCGGAATCAAACCCGAGACCTCTTGCATAGTAGGCATTCGATCTAACCATTACACCGTGAGGCCGACGACATGCTAATGTTATTACTATTTTATTTTATTTTTACATCTGAGCATGTTTTTCATTCATTATTTCAATTCTTAATTTTTAGTTACTCTTACAAATTTTCTTCATCTTTAATATTATTTCCATTTGTAAATACTCACTTCAAACTACAAACTTTAAAATATCTTTTTTTCACTTAAATTTTAATTTTTAAACAACTTTCATTTATGTTTTTCTTTTTCCTTCTCTTTTTTATACTTTCATAACTAACCTTACATATAATTGCTTTAGAATATGGAAACTCCACTGGTCCATTAGAATTAAGTCTAATTGTGTAAAATATTAAACTTTGTAACTGTACTGTATGTTTCCTGAATAAAAGAAAATAAAAAATAAAAATAAACCAAAATATAATAAAATATATTCTGTAATATGAATATTTTTAAAGCAAACATGTTTTTAAAAAATGTGTCTTATTTAAAAGTATCTACACTAAGTTGGTAACTACTTAAATTATAACATGTTACTTTAAATAAAATTAATAAATGCTGTTCTACAGCACTAAAAGTAGCGTCCCTCGATTATCTGTTACAAGATGGAAAGGTAATAAGTCTTGCGCTTCAGATTACAGTCCACGGACAGTAAAATACTGCATTTTTAAACCCCTTTTGAAAAATCGAACCCGTAACCTAAAACATGGTAGGTAAGTGTGTCAACCACTAGAACTTGCTTAATTTTTTAAAAATACATTTTTTTTTCTTAAACCTATTGTCAGTACATTCATATAAGTATTTTTATATTTCATATTTTTATGTACCCTGAACCTATTGTTATATTCAAACATTGACATGCCCCTTAGAGTAACATATTGTTAAAAGTAGTAATACGAAAACGAATTCACAGTTACTTAGTTTGTTTATTAAAACCAGGACTAGATTAAAACATCATGCATTTACGACCAAAAATGGGAAGACATTCATTTTTGATACAAAAAAAGTTTGTATTTTATCGTTAACAATCGACATATAATTTTGGGGAATCCTCATCTGATTTTTTCTTTAAATTCCTTTTAATTTCAAACCATTGATTTATTTTCGCAGGATTTTGTAGACTGCAAAAATAATAATAATTAATGTTTATTATATTTTCAAAATTAATTTCCATCAGTGCACAAATGTAAGAAAAAAAAGCTTCGCAATTGCGCCGCTAGGCGTAATTTAACGTTTACAAAAACTAGTATTTATAATTGAACATAAATCGTTTTCTGCTTTGTTAATCACTCATAAACAAATATGAACCTAGAAAAATTTACCTAATCTTTTTTACATGTTTATCCGAAAGATTTTTACACACTTTCGTGACATAGGCAGGTTTTGGTTTCGATTTTAAACGTCACGCCTAACTAGGGGTCAAAGAATGCCTAAAAAAAACAACCGGATTGTAGTGCCGTGGTAGTATTGTGGACTCACGGGCCAATGGTCCGAGGTTTAAATCCTACTCTACCACAACTCGATTTCAATTCTTCCAGCACAAGTTATTTATGACTTAGAAAATGGTCCCAAAATTTAAATATTTGAGTAAATAATAAGAACTCAAATATTTTTCTTTTAAAAAAATAAAAAAATTGGCGTTAAGTATGACTAAACGTTTGGGGATGAGTTAAGTGCCACATTTTTTAGGGGGTCTTAGCATGTCTTTGTGTCAATGCCCGAACCATTATTTTGTTCAAAATTTCTTGGTATAAATTTTACAATGTTTTACCACATTTTATAAAGACCAAGGAATTGAAAAATACAGAAGTCTTGGCAACGCGCCAATTCTCATATCTCCAATAACGTGCAACTTGATTTCAATCAATGCTACCAATCATTATCCTTCTTCTTCTTACAGTTCAATATATCATGCTCTCTTGCTTTACTGCTCAACATACTGTTAGATTATGTCACTGTACAAATATCATTGGGGTACTCCACGCTCGACTCAAGATGCGATTATCAAATTTTTCTAAAAAAATATAAATATATTTCATTTTGTTTTAAAACGAACATTGTCGTTCTTATAATTTACCCAAATATCTCAATTTTGGTGGCCATTTTTAACAAGTTGTAAATAATTTACTATCAGAAAATGGAAATCAAGTTAGGATAGAGTGAAGTTCAATCCTCGGACCTCTGATCCGTGAGTCCGCAACACTAGCCACGGGACCACAACTTGATTCCTAATTATTATTTTTATTTTTTAAATTTATCACTATCATTCCCTTTCCATAGCTAATGGAACATAAGACACTGCATTGAGAAACCAATTGTGGCGTATTTGGATTATTTTTGTGACATGAAAATGAGATGATCAGTCTTACACTTCAGATGCTTGTCCAAGGACCATAATATATTATAATGTAAAAAAAACCTTTTTAAAAACAAAATTTATGTCAACCATGGCGGGAATTCATCCCGAGATCTTTTGAAAATGTGCTGACTACTACAGCAATTGACCGGTTTTTTCGAAATAAATAAATTTATTTAGTAAAAAAATATTTTAAAGTTTAAACGGTGTATTTCGTAAGACACGGCAAGCCTGAAGTTAATTACATTAAAGGGAATCCTTTAGCCACTATTTAACCGCAGCTATTATAGAGTCCTGGGAGACTCTCTGTCAGCTGCGAATAGAGGAAAGTAATTATAAATATTGCTAAAGAATACACACTCTATGCAGACTAAGGAGGGGGGAGGAGGATGCATGAACAGAAGCCAATACGTCGTCCTCACCCCTCAGAATCCCCTCAATGCTCTAGTTTACATTTATTTAATAATTTATACTTTTAAAAACAATTAACACAAAAAAACGAATACAAATATACAAAAATAGTAACATAAAATATAGTAATGCAATAAACATTACTGACACAAGAGACAAAATTTAAAATACGAATATTAACAACGAGATAACGGCCTTGAATAAAGAATGACTCGCTGGGTGGTCAGAGGCAGAGAATCCAAATACTACCTCCTTAAAGTGTGGACAAAACAATAGAACGTGGGCGTTCCGCTTGGAAGGAAGCACGGTCCCAGCTGTATCAGCATCCCACAGGAACAGTTGCTTGTCCCACCATATTTAACCCATTTAGGCGTCCGCGTATCTAAGGAGCTCCCAACGCCGTACAAACCGACGGAGCAGGACAAAATTCGTACTGTTGGCCATCAGATCCATATTTCACGCTGGTCGCATGACCCCTGTCAAACCATTCAGCATCTCAACTCTGGCATCATCTAATAGCACACAGTGCCACAGGATGTGTTCGGCCAACCGATGGTCATCTCCGCAAGCACATCTCGATCTGTTTGAAGCTTGATAAAATACTAGAACATGAGGAATTATTAAAATTATCGACACGTCAGCGGGTTCAATGAGAGTTTCTAAAAACTGACTGAAATTTTGCGGCCTGCTGAAAACTGCCATACCAATACTTATCGGCAAAGAAAAAGTTAAATATACTATAAATGATCATCTTGATTACTTTTTGACTTTCATACAGTAAAATTAAGAAAATTTATGAGTAATTGTAGTTTTATATACCTATAAGATTGACAGTATTTGTATCTTATTTACTGTTGAATCATTATAACTTTTAAATAACAACAATAATAATTACACGGGAATTATACACAAATCGGGTTGTGGTCCCGTGGCTAGTGTTGCGGACTCATGAACCAGGGGTCCGAGATTTGAACCCCACTCTACCATTTCTTGATTTTCACTTTCTAAGAGAGTTTTTTACAAATCGTTGAAAATGGCCACCAAAATTGAAATATTTGGGTAAATATATATATTTTAAATTACAATGGATAATTTATATAGCGTCATTTTTTTATGTAAATTAACTCAAGGGCGCTGTCTTTATTATTTGTAAGGACATTTCTTTTTCTAAAAACTCACAAAAAATATAAAACACATATTTTTTACAAAAAAAGAAATTGAAAAATTGATATGATTTTAAGTCAAAGTAAAACAAAAACGTATGAAAAAATTATTAAAATAATTCAAATAAAACTACCTTATACTCAAAATATTATAATGTGGCAGTCGTTGTGGCTTTAATCAACGCTTCAGGAGTGAGCTATCTTTGTTTATTATAGTGGGTTATTGGATTTATGTTTAATTGTTTTTTTTTTTTATGTTTGGAGTAGAATTGACGTTGAAATACCCAATAGCTCGAAGCCTTTGTTCTATGCGACAGAATCCCTAGTGAGATATTCGATGTGACAGTGCTTCCTAAACTTGAGACAAAAACTTTATTTATTTAGCTTTCTAATAAAGTTTTCACATTTAACTTGGCTTATCTCAATGCTGCTTAAATAAAGTCCCGTCGTAGTCTAATGTTACAGATTATAACATGAAATAATGAGAGTAATCTACCAAGATACACAACTTGGTACATTCATTTAAATACTTTGAAAATAATACTTAAACAAAATTTAAAGGTAAATTTCCAACGTATGGTGATAAGAAAATGAATCGTCAACATCATCATTTCTATGTTCGTCTCTGGTTCAATTTCCAAGACGATTTTTATTAAATATTTGTTTAAAGTGTGTTTTTACACTTATCTAACTGGTAACGTCACATTAACTCTCTGTGTACACACCCATATAAATAGCACATTTGCTAGGATGAGGCGTTCGAATTTATTTGCTACCTACGGGGCCCTGGATAAGATGTTGCATTTGCCTACCGTGGGTACCGATATTGTGCCGGCGCCATAATAGTAACTGAGCTGACCATGTGTACATGTGCTTTTTTATGTTCTCAACGCGATCGCAAATATCATATTTTGGGATTAATAACTATTATATCCACTGTGTTGTGTAATCAGCAAGTGCCCCTCTTTTCTGACCACAAAATCGGATCTGATCCCGACTGCCGTGACAGAATTTCCGGACATTAAAGGTGCCAGAACCCAAAATAAGGTAGGTAATTGCAATCATTGTATTTAGGGTCCTGTGGCAAATCAAACAAAGGATAACGCATCCCGCGAACCAGCAATTTTAGCGTTCATTTGCTAACGAGCAAGTGGTGCGACCACCAGGCACCTAAATCGTAAGACTGATTATCTTACCTTCATCCATAAAAAATGGTCAAAATAACAGTGAACCAATTCAGTGCCGTATGCATTATTAAGTTTGGTAAGGGAATGTGTTAATAAATGAAAAGGCGCATTAGACCTAACATTGATACTTCAATGTAATTTTACATTTTGTTTTTTTTGATAGGTCAGCAGAATGTAGTATTTTTACAGGTCGGGAATAACGTTAAAAATGTTACATATTTATAGCTGTTTTTTTTATGATTTAAATGAAAGAGCTATCAATGTATTCAAAACTAGTTTTCATTTAAAATTTTCAGGATTGAAAATGATCGCATACGTAACGGCTCGCATGACGTCAGTTTGACGTCACACGTTATGACCGCCAATTGAGCTTCTGATAAACATTGAGTACAAGGTAGGCGCTTAAACGTTATTTGTTCTGTTTATCCTACAAATAATTAATAGTTAAAAATATGCATATTTTAAACGTTTGCAAAAAAATTACCCAATCGCGCACGAAAAAAGTATTAATATTATCACAATCGTAATTTGTTAAGTTTTCAAAAAATACGAGTAACAAAATAAGCTTGGTGACATAATTAACATTAACCGTATTTTAAAAATAAAGATAAATGTATATGTGCCTGTGTATATCAATTTATAAATTTTGTGTTTTTATTAAAAAAAAATTACTTGTTATTAGTGTTAAGTTTTCTCAATTTTTACAATTGTGCAATTTTTAATTTATTTTGTTATTTTGTTTTGCATTTCTTTTTAAAAATATTTTGTAAGCTTGCCAAACACAAGAGCCAGACACTTTTTTGGTAAGTACATTTTTTACTACATGTTTTTGTTTTTTTACACTAATAAAAGTTTTTATTGAAAAAAAAAAAAGTTGAAAAACTCAATTAAAGAGGTAAATTAAAAAAAAAAAACACCTAGGATTGATACAAATCACAAACGATTTTTGCGATCTCACCGGGAATCAAACCAACCACCCGTTCGTGAAGCAAGCCTCTTAGCATTTTAAAATATACACAACCTTGCATATGCTAGTGCATCATTTTACTTTCAGCACACGGTAGTGCATAGAGAATATTATTATATGTAATAATAATGAATGTGTAAGTTTTTAGGAGTAAACATAAGCTGTATTCGTTTTTTCGTAATTTAAAAATGAGCACCAAAAGTAAAACTAAATGGTCAACGTAATACGTGTTACATTGTGTTTTTTGTTTTTACTTTACCTGTATTTTTTTATTTGATAACAAGTCTTCTAAATAGAATGTCAAGTTGACGAAAGTGAGCACCTCGACACCTCCTTCTGCTCGCATTTATTTTATTTTATTAGTTCAACATGGATACTAAAAATACATACAATTTGTTAGAAGGCATTGGAATCATTTTTCCTTTTAGTATATCCTGAATAACAGAACTCCACCATCTTTCATAAATGATATAAAATAAGTGTATAGCTTAACTAAATAAATTTCAGTTTTAATAAAGATTGAGTTGAAGATAAGACTAATTGGTTTTTTAAGGAAAAAAAGAGAAAATATAAAAAGTGATTAAAGAAATTAATCTACATTTACAATCTCATCATGGAAATAAAGAGGAAATCAAATAAGGAGAATGTAATATTGACAAATTGAACGAAATTATGCAGAAAGAAGTCGTCAGTCCACAATTTTGAAAAAATGAAATATTGGTGTTATCGTGTGCCGTATGATCAGTTTTATGTTATGCTTAGAACAGCAGGCTGTTTTCATACAAAGAACTAATAATCACCTTCGGAAAATAGTGTTGATCACAATAACCGCATTTCTCAATTTGCTGAAAATACCCACAGCACAAGAAAACGGTATCTATGCTGATGGAAATATTAATGCTTCTAGACGTTTATTTCTCTTGAATAAATCAAAGTGGATACATATATATTTTAATTTTTTAAATTCATTAATTTAAAAATACATATCATAAAAAAATATGTTTTAATTCAGCATGTCATCCATTCAGTCACTTTTACCGTCACCGTAGTAGACAAAAAAGCTTTTAAAAAAAAAATCCCCTAATAATAATAAAATTTATCAAACGTGTAACTTTAAGTCCTTCCCATCCCCAAGCCCTCCTTTACAAATTCTGTGACATATCGCTAAATATTATTAATCTAATTTTAGTGTATGTCTGAACATGTCTGAACATGGTGGTGTTTGCGTCACTTTTAACTCTGCATGTAATTTTTGTATTTATAATAAAATACTATATATACTACGGTTACGTAAAGGTGATAGTTTATTTTAGTATTTGCATGTTGGTGTAGTGAGTCTCTTTATGAAAAAAAGGGTACGTCTCGAAACCGGTTGACACAAACAGACGGTAAGTGGTTTTATTAACTTACTTACATACATAATTATCTTTTTAAAGATGACTTATTTTACGAATGTGGGAAGCTAAATATAGTAGTTTCAAAACTAAGTAATACACATATTTAAAAAAAAATAACACATTGAGTAATAATATGAGATTAAAGGTTATATTAAATTTTTTATCTAGATGTTTTATAAAATCATAGTTTTTTATTTAATCTATGTCTTTCATGAATAAATAAATGTGATCAAATATTTAAAATTCACATGTGATAATAATTGGTATTTATACAATAAATAATGACAAACATATGGGTATAATAACATAGAAGTCTAGGCATCTACAGGGCTTATGACCTGTCAATGGCTGGTTTAAGTGGCCACTTAACATTCTGTAATATTCACCATTTTGCCCATATTTGAACATGTATATTCCTTCAATTCTTTTATCTGTTAATGTTTTATGAAGTGAAAGGGCTGAAACCTTTATTTTTGCGGGTGAGATTCATCTAATTAAATTATTTCACATAAATACTAGGCAACGCATGGAAAACCTTATTTTTTCAATATCTATACTTCTTATATCGTATAATATATAATAAAGAACAAATATAAAGTAATGTTTTAACTTTATATTTGTTCTTATGTATTACATAAGAATATAAATAATAGGTGTACCAATTATATAAAGTACTTCGTTTATTAATCTACATATATATTTTTTTTAAATCTCTCGCTACACTTTATGTGTGCAGTTATTTTTATTCTAAAATTTGTTTTACATTTTGAGTCTTTTATATTTGGCATTAAATCATTAAATATTTTTGCGCAATTATCTCTTTTTACCAAAGGTGGTTGTTACAAATGGAACAATACAGTTAATTTGTGTTGCTAAACAAGTGTTTATATTTTGTTGGGTTCTTTTGACCTCATTTATTTTTTTATAAAATTAGTAGGCATCTCACAAACCTATACACCATTAAGTGCTGAAAGGAAATGATGACGATGATGAATCAGCAATACTTATTTGCATTTTTTTTAACCCATATAAAGATCTTAATAACTGTCATAATAATCTAAACATTTTGAGAATATTGTAAAAGCCGGTGTCAGCGTTTCCCGGAAGCACCGACAGATTGCACGGTGAAATCGTAGAACCTGAGTTGATGACACATGACACACTTTCCTGATCACCTATGACTACAGGTATACCCACGGCAGGGAGCTGACGGGAGATTGCATCCAACTTATTGAAAATGTTTCAAATTTCTTGCTTCACTTCCCGTGAGGAATATGATAATCCTCTAAACCAGCTTTCACGTATTACGAATGCAAAGAGACGGAATGAGATAATTTACCGATCGACACATTGCATCAGATGAAGATCATTTTCGAAAGACAATCCATTTCAAACAATAAACATCCATGATGATGAATACCTTTGTTTGTGTGAAATAGAACCAGAACCGTGGAGAAGTCATTTCAATTGATTTCAGTGGATTTAGGTCGAGAAAAATCGGAAAATTTACTAAAAATAAATTCCTAATAAATTAATATTGTATAACTGTATAGTATATTTATTTATTTACTTATTTTACATAAACGGCATAAATTGCCTTTAACATAAATATGAAAAAAAAAATACATACATAAAAACATAATAAAAAATTATAAAATTGCATAACTATAACAATAGTAACAAGTAGGTAAATACACATAAGCAACCAAAAATATAAACGAAATAAATGCATAAATATGATAAAACAAAAAAAGGAAAAACATTTTTAAATATAAAGAAAAGTTTAAGAATAATATTGCGAGAGAAAAAAAGAAATCAGACTCGTTTTATAACTATCAAGTCCAGAACCAAATATATCAGCCTTGTCCTCATACTGATTGCCATATCTATGGAGCCTAGGGATAGGCGAGTGCATGTGATAGTTGGTTCTAGAACTTGCAGAACAAAAAGGAGATCTGTGGCGGGTATGTCGACCAGGTACACGGAAACACACCAACTCCAGCAAATCTGGACAGTCAATTAATGAATTGATCACCTTAAAAAGTAATATTAGGTTAGTTAGGATTCTTGTATCAGAAAGTTTTAAAAGATTTGCTGAAGACAACAATTGATTATAATTAAATAAAGCAGCTGGAATATGAAGTTTAAAATTAATATATTTTAGAAATTTCTTCTGGACGCGCTCGAGTGAATCAGAATGTACACGATAATGGGGCGACCAGGCTAGAGAAATATATTCTTAACGACTGCTAACCAGGGAGCAATAAAGTGACTTGATTGGTGCGATACTTTCAAATTTATTAGTAACCGTACAAATAAATCCCAACATACTTGGCGCCTCATTTGAAATCTTGTCAACAAGTAGGTTGTAATGTTATTGTTTATTTTTGCATAAAAATGTCTGCCTTAAAACAGGTTGTACCTAACTAGTTAGGCAGACTAGACATGATCCAGAGAAATCTATTACCTAAGTGTTTATGTAATTAATTATAAAAAATATATTAATGGACAGAAATGGAATCACCCTGGAAACTGTAGTCACCCTATAATTTTAATAATCCAAGCTTAGCTACCTACACATACATAGTTGATACTTGTAACAATATGTTTTCATTTGAATTAAATTATTTTCTGTACATTTACGTAAAATATCTAAAACAGTTCAATATGTAAAAAAATATATATATCACACTAAAATAAAATTTTAAAATGTCTTCCCCGGCATGGGTTTTCCCAGTGAGGAATACATTGTAAATTCAATTTCGTGAATAATTTTTGTGAAGTATTACTTACCGACTAATTATTCTACCGGTTTTGAGACGTACCCGTCCCTTTGTCAGGACACTCACTACACCAATATGCAAACACTAAAGTACATCTTCACCTTCACCATCACCGTAGCATATTTATAGTATTTCGAACAATACATAAATCACATGCTGATTTATAGAGACGCGAACACCACCATGTCTAAACATGCATTAAGCTTAAATAAAAAATATTTAATCTCATATTGAAGAATTGGTAGGGAGTTGGGGGAAAGGGAAGAAAAAGTGGGTTATACGTTTATATTTTATTTTATTTATCCATTTTTGTTGTTAAGATTATACTAGTTTTTTTTTCTCTTTCTTCTTACTATTAGAAGATAATTACAATGAGTTTTTATTATTGTATTATTTTTTCATGTTAAGCATTTTCTATAATCTTCATTACATTTACAACAATTTACATTTGAAAAAGACCTTCTAATTTTGTTGTTACTTCTACAATAATAAAGTCAGTATCCCTTATATTTATTTATTTCGTGTTCTTTAAACCTTTTTTTTTTATTAAAAAGGTTTTCAACTCGATGACTTTTTTCGGGTAAAAATCCTGAATAAGCGGATTGATTAGAGTTTGCCTCGTTGTGGTGTGGTTAACGCGTTCGCCTCCCATTCTCGTGAGTTTGATTTCTGGTTGGGTGAGCAGGCAAAGGTTGAGGTCCTGGGTTAGATTTCTGGTAAGGTGAACGTGTAAAGATTGTTTAAACTACCACGTGTGTTTTCTAATTGTTGTTCATTTTTATAATTATATTTTACCTAAAGCGTAAGACCGATCACCTCACCCTTACGTAACAGATACTCAAAATCCGCTGCATTGGGTTTACTAATGCAGCGCTCTGCGTACCACTGGGTGCAAAAAGAGGAATTATGATGAAGATAAATTCGGGTGAATCTAGCCAACAATAAAGCATTTACTTCACTAAAATCATCAGATGACAATATTGAAAAAATAATACATACTTAGAGTTTCTTCTTCTTTTTCAGTTTTATTATCTCCCCTGCTGGATAAAAGCCTCTTTCATACGTCTTCATTCGTTCCTATCACCTGCTTTCCCCATCCACGTTTTACCGGTAATAGAGGCAATGTCGTCGACCCATCTTTTCTGTAGCCTTCCAACACGTCTTTTATTTATTTATTATTATTTTTTTTTTTTTTATTCCGGAAACATACAGTACGGTTACATGGTTTTATATTTAGCACAGTAAAACTTAACTGTTTATGTATATGGACCACGGAAGTTTTTATATAATCTATTATAATTATATTATGTAAGGTTATCAATGAAAGTACAAAAAAGGGAAGAATAATACAGATATAATAAATATAACACTTTTTAATTTCGAAAGGCAGTGTATCAATTCGTTTTTTTTACATTTAAATACCTTTATGCTACTATGTTGATTATAATTAGGTACTTTATATTAACCTCTATCTGCAGTTTGTAAACCAAATAAATAAATATAACATGTTTTGATTTGAGATAGATATAATCGATAAGACTTAAAAAGGGACATTGATATGGTTTGGTCATGTAGAACAAATTCATTATGAAATAATAATTAGAAAGATGTTTATTTATATTTGTATATATGGCTAGAATTAATGGTAACATTGGACGAGGACAAACAAGAAAGATCAAACAAACCAAAATCTCAACTCCGGTCATGTCAAAAGCAAACACAACCGAAATGCATGCATGAATGTGGAAGACGCTTAGAATGTATGTCAAGATAGACGTGTGAGGCGCTTTATCCTTTGCCTCTACAAGGGAATAGCGCAATGTTAGTAGTTTTTTTAAAAAAATATTTTTTATATGGGAGTTGCTTTATTATTTACCTTGGTTATAATACACAAGGTTTACATTTCAAAAGTGGATTATTCTGCCATTAAATTTCTTTAAATTTATCAAAACTCTTAGGATCAGGAGGGATATACTAATGTGGGCCAATCAGGAACTTCTCAGCATTTGCTCATGTGGAGAGGAAACCACTTAAAACTCTTCAGGAGAAGCCGGCCTGTTGGCAGCAGTCAACAGGCCTTCCGTTCCACTAGAGGAGTGTTCGGCATTTTCTTCCCTACTTTGGTTTATTTTACCAATTGCCTGCACCATATTGACCATGTATGATACTACCAATGTCAGTAGTAATAGCAACATGTTTCGGGTATTAAGAATTACTCATCATCAGGTGTTAACATAATATTAAAATTTGGTTGACCTGATGACGGGTTATTCGGAATACCCAAAATGTTACTCATTGTTAATATTAAACTCGTGTAGGGTAAACGTTTTATTTATTATGTATCTAAAATATTAATCTGCAAAGTAAACGCTGAGACAGTTAATAATACTTACATGTTTTGAAGTCGAGACATTAAAACAAGCTGTATTTAGCTGAATTTTTCAATATTTTTCTCACCAAGTAATATTTACTATTCTATTTATTTTTTTACATTCACGTCGAGGTTCCAACTCTATGGAACTAAAGTCATGTGTTGAGTTGGCGAATGATAATCATGATAAAATTATTTGATTCAGCATTTACTATGAATCACTTCATTAAAATGATATTTGGCTGATTGATAAAACGTAATTTTCATTTTAATCATTAAGATTGCATAATTACTCAAACAAAAACAACAAAAACCGCATGGGTAGATTCAGTATAAAAGTTTCCAATTCAAAGAGTATTGTGGCTTTGCATCGTTTTAGAACAAAACGATTGAATTTATTTTTAAATTTATCAAACAAATAATCATAACATTCAATTAACTTAAAATGTTGATTCTTAATTATACGATACATTATATTTTTGATTAATTTCCATGAGACCTCAGATTTGATATTAGATGTAGCTAGAGTAAAATAAGGGAGTGGCTACTTGATCAATAGTTTTTATATTAATGGATTAACATGATGACGTGTTCTTATTAAAGTGGATGTAAATACCTTATATGTGTTGATGTAATAATTATTCTAAAAATAGTCGAATTATTTCAAGTCTTACTGTTTTTTTATTTTACTAGTATTATGTAGATATAAAGATTTTTATTTTAATGCCGGATTAATTTCGTATTGGTTAATCACAACCAACAAGCTAAAAAAAGTAGCTTGGTTGGATTTTTTGTATTTACTCATGTATATTTTCTTCTTTATGATACAAAAACGTATGTACGTACATGTTGATATTGTTCATATGCGGGATGTCCAGTGGTAAATTTCACATTTTAATATTTAATAACTTTAGAGTGCAAGTAGCGAGAGAGCGGATGGGGTGGAGCGTTGATGTTGCAGGTACTGCAGATTTTTTATATGCCATTGATTGTTAATTAGAAGAGACGAGTGCGGTTAATATCAAGGTGCAGATAAAAAAAATCGCTTACTGCTGCTAGGTGTAAGTTGTGTTATCGTTATACAATATACGCCCCGGCAATATGTGCCCCGACTCAAGAAAGATTTTTTAGCCAGTGCAATTTCACAGAGATAGGTCAATCCTGATTGAGTCTCTATAAACTGTGTCTCTGTAATCAATACATTTTAAAATAATATTATTTGGAAATAAAAAAACATACACATAATAAAAAACCCCTTTAATCAAGTCAATTCGAAATTGGGTAACCAGATTTATATCATCGGAAACAGCTGTCAACAGACGTCATCAAAGGCCAGCTCTATCTATTTGAACTGATGAAAACATCCATCAAGGGTGATTCAGTGTTAGTAAAGACACATTTGTCACTCACAAGGTCCTCGTCGGTTAAAAAAACTGCTTTATCTACATTGCATGAAATAATAAAAAAAATACCAAAGTTTCATCGATTTAAAATTCAAATAGTCGAAAAAACCACAGTGACGATTAACTTATGTCGAAAGCATGTAAATTAAATTTTCTACGAAAACACGAATCAGCAACATCATTTACAGTGATATAACACATTTTTATCTTGAAGGTTATGTGAGCAAGCAAAACTTCCATTACTGGAGTTTAGACAATCTGAGGAAAATACGTGAACAGATATTGCATAGCCCGAAAATGATTGTTTGTTTTGCCATTTCAGGTAGAGGAATCATTCGTCAGTATTTTTTAGAATATTTTCGTTACCAAGCGGGGATGGTAAATTCTGAGCGATGTTTATTTATTTATTTTTATATTTTCATATTCAGAAACATATTACAAAAAAATAATAACATATCTCTAACTCCATAAAGCCAAGAGCCCTGTGTTAAGTTAGGATCCAACAAAATAGAAAGTGAAAGCATGCATATTATTAAAAATTTCTACAAATAAAAAATACTACATAAACTTTAATTTTAATAAACATCGTGACAACTTGTTGATTAGTACCATACTCGTATATCGCAGCAGTCTTCTGAAATGGTATCTTCCATTAGATAAAACCACTGAATATATCTGTGGATAAAATTTGTTAACTTCTCCTGAAAACGACTTTTGTGTCGGAGTACTTAATATGTTCATCCAGAACATTGAATACTTTTGAGGCCAAAAAAAGAAATTTCTCCAAGCGAAAATCGTAATTTTTCGAAATCGAAAAAAAAATGGACCAAGGTCGCGAGATTTTAGAGCAATCTCCGCCAAGGCGTTTATGAAAATACGTGCGAAATATCATAAAAAAATTTACTTTATAAAAAATGAAACCCGCATTCGTGTACTTAAAATAACATAAAGAATTATTTAAATTACTTGTATTTTTATTTTGCTATAATTTTTTCAATTTTGAAATCAGCATTAGGCACCCTGTGTAAATATAATTTAAGTTAAGAAAAAAATATACATATCTTGGTTTTCTTAAGAAATTTAGACGCAGACATTTATGTATGAGCTTTAGCCAAAATCATTCCTCCACCTAAGTTTATATATACTATACTTCACATGCTTTTAAAATAAATCTAAAATATCAAATCGAGAATAAGATGTTTTGGAGTAGTGGATTGATCTAATAAAAAATGTATTTTTATTTTGTTATTTCATTTATTTACAATACCATTTTAAGCTAAACACTCAAGAAGCAATTTTTCTTATACCTATACAATATTAAATATAAGAATTATTGTATTTTTTATTTGATATTTGTAATAAATTCAAAATAAGTTTAGTATAAAATAGATAGACAAAAAACACGTCAATATCTTTAATCAAATCACATACAATTTCACAGAAATTACGTGTTTCGTTTTATAAAAAATAATAAAATATATTTTTCTTATTCATCCTTCTTTCTTTAAATAAGTATTATAATAGTACAAAAAGTTTTTTTTAATATTTATGAAATTATTTCGTTTTCGTTTGTTTTAATTGACATAAATACAAATTTAATACTCCTTTAAAAATGATATTTTTCTTATTAATGAAATAATACAACAACCGATCTCCATTTAAGTAACCAAATTTAAAATGTTTTTACATGGTCTGAAGATTTGATATTGCTGATTAAATTCAGGTAAAAACAAAGCTCTCAACTTGTTTTTCGGTGAGTTTATTTTTCAAACAATGAAATTGGTAAACACAAACACACATCCATTACTTTTTTGTTATAGAACGCACGTTACAGTACCTTTTCTGGTAAATTTTCCAAGTTATACAAGCTACTTCGAAAATGTTGATTTTAGTACTGAGAACCAAACTCAATTGTAGAATGTGATATATACGAGTAGTGTTTACCATAATATGAAAAAAAAACGGTCCATCTTAATATTATATTTTTCTCGAATATAAAAAATACATGAGTTCCAACATTTCACAAAAGAGTACGGCGCGCGCTTATTTTGTTTATTCTTTTGTAAGAAAAATTTTAAGTACATCAATTGTAAAAACAGATCAAAAGCTGAAAAAATAATTTAAAAAATCATAAACACATTGTATTTTAAAATACACTTTATATTTTCATAGAAAACATGTTAATTTGATAAGCCATATACACTTTCATGTATCTGATTTAAAAAACATAGCAAACCGCTGTACAATGTTGAAAAAATAATTTTAATGCTGTATATTTTTATTTGTTTATATAAAATAGCAAAAGGGTTTATTTTGTTTTAACTTCTTCCTTGTCGAAGTAATTGTTTGATGGTTTTTCGTATTCATATCCAAACGTAGTTGTTGAAAGAGTGGTCAAAGGTCTCATTGTAGTTGGAATTGGGGGGTATGTTCCAGTGTAGGTATAATTGTAAAATGTGCTTCTGTATGTTGGGAAGGTACCAGTGTATGGAGGAAAAGTTCCGAGACTTCTGTACGTTGTGCTAATAGTCGTATAAGGCTTTCTTGTAGGGATAAGATACTTGGGTCCAGGAGTCGACGGTCTTTTTGGGGGAGGTTTAGTTGTCGGAGGAAGATAGGAGTTTGGTGATGTTGATCCCAAAGGTCTGTTTTGTCTGGAACCTTTTGCGGAGCTGAATATGGCGTTTTGCCTCGCTGGTAATCTGGCGTTTTTGTAATCGTTCAAGTCAATCGTGTCGAAGATCTGACGCTTGTCTGTGGGAGATCGCCTGGCTGCTTGGCTACTCGCTACAGCAACCACGACAACCAAAAGCATGAGTTTCGTCACCTGGAAAGTGAAACAAAATAAGTTTCTGTTTACAATTTTTTTTTATTAATTAAAATATAGTGGTAAATAGGACCCCGGACGAGCACTTTTCACTCAATGGGTATTATTAGAAGTCCTGAAAAATATATAGTGGAGATGGGATCCACCTCGTGGTCAATTGATTAGTCCCATCTCCTAATATGCCTGAGGTTCTGGCATGGTGAAAGTGAAACATAAATTTAATTGTTGGTTTTTCAATACAATATTTCAGTCTATTTACTGACGCCAGATATATTGGGCTAATATATTAACCGTTATATATTCTCGTACAAATATATTATAAAACAAAAAAGTCAATTATAATGACTTGATTTTTCCATTAAATAGTGCAAAACCGGTTTCAACAAATTTAGAATCAATTTCAAGTCTAAACAATGTTTTTTTTAATTACAATAACAAATTGTAATTCAAACATAATGTTCTAAGTTGGTCACAACATTGAAGCGTATGCAGGTACAGGGGTGAATCCACCCTGTAGTGACTTGGAAAAACGTATTATTGGAACATCTTCGCGATATGGCGCAATACGTCGCCTTCATGAGACCCTACCGCCAACCAGCACTCACGTTTTCTCCCCCTTTAATCCCGTGTCCCTTAGTTCCGACGAATAAAGCCGAAAAATTTTCATCGACGGTTTTCCAGGAAGGCGAGGGCCCGCAGTGTAGATAAGGTAGTAATTATGATAAAATCTTAGTCAGATTGTTAATACCTCAAAACTTAACTGGGTTGCAAAAAATCTCATTAAAAGGCTCAAACTTTACAAAAAAATTTAACGACGGATCTCATTTATATTTGCTTAAAATTGCAAATATTGATACTTGCTTGTTAAATTTGGAAAACTTTCGCAGCATAAAATAAATGGTTAAAGCCTTAGAACATTTGGCATATATATGAATTCTTGCAATATGATTTTTTGTCCGAAATCTTAGCCGTTAAGTTGTGGAAAAAATAAAAGGTTGTCTGGGTCACGTTTTTTGAATGTCACTAGAAAAGATGGACCCTATCTGATTCATTTGCATTAACAACTTTTGACGTACGTTTTTTAACAGAATTTCTTAGAGAAAAGGCTTTTAAATAAAAAAAATATTTTTTTATGTCAGTATTCAAATGACCTTTAATATTTTTTAAAACATTTACCTGATTTTTCTTCACATGATTTAAGTTAATCAATCTTAAATTTGGATAATTTTGGTGATTAGAAAAATTCAACTTTTTAATGGTGTTGCAGAGGCTTGAACAAGTAAAGCGAATGGATTGAGAAATAACGTTATCGAGAGAAAATAAATTAAAATTTGACCAACAATGTTTTGAAATAGTCCAAGTGTTTATAGACAGGCTGGCTTCTCTTTTTAAAGAGTTATATAAATAACAGACAGAGGAAACATTTTTGAGAAGCGAATAAAAAAATTTAGGCATTTACAAGGTTTATGTCATGATGCAAACATGCAATTTGCAGCCGATTTTTTCTACAGTCAGTAAAGTTCTAAGAGAGATTTTTGATAGAAAATACCAAACAATAGCATCCGAAATGAGTATTCTTCTTAAGGCTATGTCAAACTCAGACTTCATAACTACGCTCTTCTCACTGAGTGGAATAATGAGCGTTACACATCCTCAAAGCAAAATTCTACAGACTTCTATCATTGATGTTGCTACAGTTAAAATGAGAATCTATAAATATGTATGACGAGATGCGAACCAATTCTGAGGAGGACTAAAAAAGGAATGGAAGAACTAAATGTAGAAATGTGCTTACCACGTCTTGCTGCGAGACAAAGTCACCGAGCGCTCTTTGACGTAGATGACGACCTGATAGTTTATTGGAGAAGAGCTGTATTTGTACTTAAATTGGCCGCCATGTACCAGCTGACATGAGGGAATGGTTTTGTGTCAAAAATATTACTTTTTTTAACATTAAACATTATTCTGCCTTCCCAGCTACAAAACTTTGCTTCGGAAAACTTTGCAGGATAACTGGAAGACTGCCTGTCTGTTGCTTCATTTTTTAACGAACCACAATACATGAAAAAAATTTTAAAAACAATGGCAGAGGTGCTTCGGTACTGGCAGATAAACATAAAAGATACAAAGAATGCGGATAATTTAATGGAAGCCTTAGTTGTGTGTTTCAGTAATGAATATATCCGATCCTTTATAAACTGTAGACAGTGCTCGCTTGTCTCCTTATATATATATATATATATATAGCCACGGTAGAGATAAACTTCTCTACCTTACATCGTATAAAGGCATGGTGAGGTTGACTTTGACATTAAATCGTCTAAATGAGCTTGCACTTCTGAACACGCACTACATTTTCAAGAAACTTTGATTTACAATTTAATGCTCTAATTTTTACCCCGCGCAAGAAAACATTTTTTGTATCCAATTTCCCG
Source organism: Micrasema longulum (assembly GCF_059751315.1). Classification (NCBI taxonomy): domain Eukaryota; kingdom Metazoa; phylum Arthropoda; class Insecta; order Trichoptera; family Brachycentridae; genus Micrasema; species Micrasema longulum. Next base: position 250,064 of record NW_028278563.1, on the reverse strand, counting down.
TAGGGCTGAAGTTCCTCATTGGAATGAAGTCCTAGCATTAAGGGTAAGAAAAGAACATGTGGAAGAATACAAGAAAGTAACAGAATAGGAAGAAGATGGTTTCTTAGGCGAAAGCGCTCGTTATTTATATATATATATAATTGGATAATTTATATACCTCCATTTTTGTGAAAATCAGCTCAAGGGCACTGTACAATAAATAAATATTCCAGCACGTCTTGCAGCTACAGACCGCATGGACGGTTGCGATTCTAATTCCTCGTCTCCAATTATAATATATTACAATTATGATATAAAGGAGCTAGATAGCAGCACGTATTGCAGCTACAGAGTGCATGGAGAGTCAGAAATCTAGCTCCTATTTACATTTTTTTTTTAAAATAAAGTTTAGAATTTAAGTTATATATAAAAAAACCAAATAAAAAAACAAACTAATTAACTGATAAGTTATATTTCAACAAGTCTTGCAGCTACTGAGCGCATGAACGGTTAGAGTTCTAGACCCTGTTTACTAAATTTAGATATTTGATAGTTGATAACATTTACTGATTGAAGCTAGATTACTCGTTGGTCAAATGAAATGAAAGTTAAACTAAACTAAGAAGTTTCATTGATAAATTTATTGATGATTTTATTTTAATCATCAAAAGAGTATATTTTTTGTCTACTCCAGTAAGAATGTAAACGAAGATAAAAATTGAATGTCATAGGCCAAACATCTAAATATGTTTTTGACCCGAAAGAACTTGCTTCAAACCACTCTTGATTTTATAAACTTGACCTCAATATTTAATATAGCATAATAGTTTTAAATCCAGTTGAAGACTAGTTTCATTAAGATTAATACATTTTAAGTGAAAAATCTGATATTAGAAACGGTTTTTTTGTTCAAACGAATGAAATATGAGTCAGAGACTCTAAGATAATGTAAAAAAACTGTAAAATCCTCACAATTTACCTGCCAGATCGCTTGGCGTCCTTGACGCCAATAGTTTCCATTTGTTAAATAACAGGTTGACAGTTGTTTCGTTATATTGCATATTATATTGAAAGTTGTAAGCAAGTTTTAGTCATAATGTCAGATTTCGGCAAAGGTCAAATACCAAAGATGACATTAGTTCAATATTATACCAAAGAGCTTTGTGCCGCTGGCGCTGGTCAAATACGATTTGCTATACTTTTAAACTGGTTTTCATGATTTTGTTTCTAACGAGTTATTTTGATGTATTTTTAAAAACAGTATATCATTTCGTTGATTATTTTATAAATTTAAACGTAGGTGGAATGTTGAATAGTACAGCCAACGACAGATTATAAGCCGTGTAAATGGCTAGACTTCCAAGTTCTCTTCCTAAAAAGGTTTTCCCTCTCTGTTGCAATAAATTTCAATCTAAGTGACTTCGAAACTAACATGTAAATCTTACTGTACACCTCCACTTTAATTGCAAAAAAATATTTAACCCGTGTGGTAATAGTACACATGCTATTAGAGTGCACGTTGGTGTTGGGTTTAAAAAGCATGCGATCTATCAGCACGGATTTATATTTTAGTGCAACTACTATGTTGAAGGTTGTGGGAATTTTATGTTAGTATAATTGTTGGTGCCCTGACCATGAAACAGGTACGTCGTAAAATTGGTAGACATAAAAAAGTCGGTAAGTGGATACACACAAACGTTAAAATTACTTTTATTGAAATGTTTGACCACAATAATTTTTATTTGAATATAATTTATTGGTTTATTTTTTTTTTTTTTTTTTTTTTATTTATACGAAGATACAAATTACAAAAAAATGTATCCCTCACTCTATGAGGTCAAGAGCCTTGTGGTGAGTTGGGATATAACAAAATAGAAAATAGAAGCATATTATATTATTTATTTATTAAAACGCCTTGTAGGCGTTAGCATTATTACAAACATATATACAAATAAAGGCAGACATGTATTTTACATACAAGTAGCAAAAAATATAAACGATTTTTAGAAGAAGAAAAAAAAATATTAAAATATCATACTTACATATTAGTATAAAATACATGGGTAGGTATACTAAACATATAGTACATACATATATTGCAGTGGAAAGAACAAAAGTACATTTCTAAATATGAAGACAGAAATGCATTTTACACAAAAATGTAGCAAAAAATAAAAATTAATTAAGAACAGTTAGAAAAAAAATAAAAAAATAATAATAATCATTGCATATTAGTGGAAAATAAATTAGTATACATAACAATTTGTACACACATTGAAGTGAAAATAACAGTAGTGCATTTTTTTGTATAGGTTATATTGAAATAATCTTAAAATTAGAAGATGTTAGAAAAATACTTACTTAGAATACGGATATAAGTCAAAAAACGGTAAACAATTAAAATCAAGATAGTATCATTTAGGTATTACAATTTGAAGATAGTAAATTGATACACTGCCTTTTAAAATTCAAAAGAGTTATATTAAATATATCTACGTCATTCGCGTATTCATTTGCAAAAGTATGAGTTTTCCTTATTGGCGGGTGTGCAGTGTGCACTGTAGTTTGTTGTAGATACGCTTACATAGAATAGTTTATTTAATCGGGTTAAAATTAAATTATAATGTTGATTATGAAAAAAATCATAACACAGATGAAGAACATTTTTGAGAAAGACATATGGACCCTCAGGCTTTTACAGGGCTTATGACCTGTTATTGGCTGGAATTAAAGAACTATGGAAGTTCAAACATAGGCAAAATTGTGAATGTTACATAGTGTGTAAAGTAGCCCCCTTAAACAAGTCAAAGATTGGTTAAATAAGTAAATGCCTAGACTTCCATATATCCTTCTCACAAACGTTTTCCATCTCTGTTTTAATATGTTAAAAATTCCAGAGGAGGTAAAATCCAATATGTGGCTACAAATATTAGGACCAACTCAAAACATTCTAGTTGATCCTATTTAACTTGTTAATTTATAGTTTATATAATCGAGTTCTAGAATGATTGCATTGAGTTCACGGCCATAATAAAATGTTATTCAATTAAAGCAGTTGATTATCCAATGCGTAATAAATATAAGCGTTTGAATTTCAATTAATAAGCATACTTTACTTTAAGGTACTGCAAACAAGACTAAATATACTACAAACAGGATCCAAGATACAGTATAAAATTAAAATAATACGATGAAAAAAAAAAATTCAAGACATTAGAAATATTCTAAACAAAACAATGATTATTAAACTATAATATGCAGAGGCACAATCAATGACGAAATAAAGGGTGGGAGGAACAAGTAAAACCACACTACTCATTAATGAATGCACTAAAAGCCTTACTGCGAGCAGCCAACAAAAAACTTTATCAATACTCTTCGGACAGACTTTTTACAGAATTTCCAGTACTGGACATAAAACAAAAATCCATCCGACAAGACTTTTTTACGACACTTCCATAAAAAAACCTGATAGACATAAAGATGGACAACAAATATATGACACTAGACAAAGACAAAAAAGTTCTTCTACTACCAAAGAGAAAAACCAACTAAGGACAAAGACATTACAATTTACTGGCTCATTAACTTTACAATTTTTCGAATATGAAGATATTGGTAAACAATATTAAAAACAATGCTTTCAAAACTCTTTTCCATGAATATATAACCAAAACGACAAGAAATATACTGAGGAATGTGTCTCATATGAAAGAGTATATTTCTTATATTTATCAAAAATCTTTTCCCTTTTTATTTCTATGTACGTATTTTTTTAAATACTTTTTCTGAAATCATTTTTTTTTTTAGAAAAAAAAATATTTGCGTTTTTATGATTTATCCAAATAATTCATTTTCAAGGCCATTTTCAAGGCCATTTTCAACGAGTAAATAACTCACTATTAGAAAATGGGAATCGAGTTGGGGTACAGTAGAATTCGAACCACGGACCTTTGGTCCGTGAGTCCGAGACACTAGCCACAGGACCACAACCCGATCTAAATTATATATTTTACTATAACTATAATTGTTGTGAAAGTAGTCTTTTATATGAAATAAATAATACATTGACACCCAGAACCTACTTTTGGGCCAATGAAGTAGCTACATCTACAATATTATGCTGTGCATGGAGCTAATATATATTTTATTAGATGTTGGTCTGAAATATTTTAAACATGTAATTACGTAAACTCGTATGAGACGATAGCATATTATTTTTAAACGATACGTAGTTAGAATAAACAGAAAAATCCTTGTATTGCAGTCTGTACAGTACAGATAGATACTTCTCGAAGACCTAATTTGAATAAATTTACTTAAATAGATGGCCTCAGAAGGACACATTGAGAAACACATTTGACCATTTCCCAATATTTTGAGTCAATTTATGTGAACGTTTGCGTAATTTTCAAATCAACTTAATTTCAATTTGATAAAGTATTTTTGAAAGTGGTATTATTATAAATTAAATAAGCTAATTTAACACCAAAATTATTACTCGTTTAATTACTTGTTTTTACTAATGCTGTTTTTTTTCTAGTGGATGACGAATTCACCGTTTTTTTTTCAAATTAAAACAAACTTTTTTTTTTACTTAACCTTTATTTGTCATTAGAACAATACATGAAGAAATAAAAAATAGATCATTTCAGGTTGAACTTGCCGAAATAGAGCCGAATTCTTGTTTGGTAAGTGTACAAAATAACATCAAAAATGCATTAATAAATAAACTATTTAAAGTTGAGCAAATATAACACTTTTTCAGAAAAATAACAAATTTTATTAAAATTCACATATGTTTAATGCTTAAACTACAATGAATAACGCCTAAATTTAAGTTAATGACAGTTTACAATCCTTTCAAATCAATTGAATTAAATTAGATGGACTTTAAATGTACAGTATTTAAATTAATGTATGCTTAAATTATAGCACGTAAAAAAATGACATACGAAACGTGTAAAAAAATGACATAATAAAAAAAATACTGGATATTATAATCGCCACCCCGTTCAATGCATGTGGTGAACCGTGACACAAATGTCTTCATGCCCTCCTCGAAGAACTCTCCCACCAGTTCCTTGCCTCACTACAGAACCTCTTTCAGCACCAGCTATTGGTTGAATATTTAAAAAAGTAAAAAGATGATAATCTGCGGTCAGGCTTTAAGCCAAGGGAATAAGGGGGGTGGTTCAAAATATCCCAATATCCCAATATATCAATATCCCAACCAAATGAGTCAAAGAGCGCCTAGGCTACCTTCGGCTCCCTGAAGACACACATAGGTGGAATTAAAATTTCAATAGACGAGCAGGTACAGAAAGAGGTTCTGAAGTGAAGGAAGAAGCTGGCGGGAGAGTTCTTCGCGAAAGGCATTAAGAGGCTTGAGCCACGGCTCACCGTATCCATTGAATGGAATGACAATTATGAGGAAAAATAGTCAACAAGTGTACTGACAATATAGTGTAATATTTTTACAAACATTTTTGTAAATAAAAAAGAAAAGTAGTACACTTGCTTTATGAAGATGCCTCATAAATACTTTGTTAGATCACCCTTTGCTTGAATCGTAATCTTTATTTGGTAGGACATGCTTTCTATGCAACTTCCTCGATTTTAAGATTTCTATGACACCCTTCAATCAGATTTTCTGCGGGTTGTTTCATGTTGATTAAAAGGGTTTTCGAAACATACATTATAGGAGCTACTTCAGATTTTCTATGGGGCTTGATTCTGTAGTTTCAGGCCAACCAAGGACTTTTATATTTATTGTGACATGAAACTGAATTCTGCATGAAGTTCATAAACCTGAGGCAACAGTTTTGTATCTAGTACCTAAATATACTGATTTTGACTCATTGTACGTTCTACAATGTGAAGCTGACCAGTAATAACGTTGTGCTTAATGGATTTTACAATCTTACAACAATGCAGTCTATTTTGTATTTTTTTTCTTTCTCGTCTCCTCACTACGGTCGATTAATCCATTATAATAGTATCGTTGAATTATTCGAAAAGCTAACAGAAAGAAAATGTATATCAAACGTCGTAAGTAATAATTCACGAAATTGTGATTAAAACCCATTGAAAATCTGCTGTTTCCAATATTTTTTCTGTCGAATTCTGATGTATTTTAGCCCATTCGATTTTTTTTTCCTTTTCTCCATCGCTGGTGTAAATCAAAGCTTTTTTGCAGATCGACTACAAGAGAAACCTAATTCATTTATCTCACGTCAAGCTGTGATAGGAGATATTTAAATTTCATGATCTTAAATATTTATTTATCTTAATCTTAATATTGCGATTTCTTATTATCTATGCATAAATCTAAATAAAAAAAAATATATATATGCACTATTTACGTATTTATTATATAAATTATTATATTTCACACCCCGAACTCTACTCTCCATCCACATGAACACGGAGAACACCAACAAGCTACAAAAAGTGGCTTGGTGGGATTTTAGTTTTAGTACAAATATAACCAGTGAAATTTTTTTAAATTGTTAAAATGTATAATTATGCTATTAAATCAAATCAAGTAAAAAAAATGTAACGATATCGCAGATCTAATTATTGAACGGATACATAAATTTAATAAAAAAGGTGGGTTTAAAGTTTAGGTACAAATTATAACTCATTTGAACGTTATCAATAGAATTATAGATAATTCACTTCATATTATGCGTAAGTGATAAACCATGTAACTTGAAGAATGAAAAACAAACATTACATTATTCAAAAAAAAAAAAAAACTGTGATGATATAGACAATGTTTTCTAATGAAACATTTTATTTTAGTATAACAAATTATATTGATTATATTTAAATTTGTTGCAACAAAGATGGAAAACATTTTTGAGAAGAGAATATGGGAGTTAAGGCATTTACAGGGCTTATAACCTGTCATTGGCTGGTTTAAGTGGCCACTTTAGAAACTGTGTAACATTCACCATTCTGCCTATGAGGCCTATGAGGAAGAATCCTGAACGTTACGCAGTGTGTAAAGTGGCAACTTAAACGAAGCAATGACAGGTCGTAAGCCTTTTGTATGCCTAGACTCTCATATTCCCTTCTCAAAAATGTTTCCCCTCTTTGTTGCAAGAAATTTACATGCTTTTCCTACCCTAATCTCTCTCAATGTCTCCGTTACAATTTTATTGAAAAATCTTTTAAAATAAAAAACCGTTTCGGGTACCATTGCCAAGCGCTATCTTCGCGGTAAAATATGTATGTGTTGCATAGAAAAAATAAGAAAAATACAATATACTAGCAATTTGTACCGTGTCGCGGTCGGCACGGCGTGGCAGTAGTCACATACGGTGTTATTTTGTTGCTTGCCATATGTAGTGACGGGAAGCGTTGATTTAATCTCGGCGTCTCTGTTTATTGTTTTTGAGTATCTATGTATTTCTTTTGCATCTTTTATTATTCGTGCACTATATTTTTTGGGTTAGTTCAGAATCTCTAGTTCAAATGCAAATAACTCGTTCCAATATAGGTGATTTTTAAAGAGCCCAAGTTAAAAACTTTGGAACAAATCCAATATACCCGGGATCACCCAAAAATACGTAATTTATTGACACGTATCAAAGTTCAAAATGAAAATAAGTAAATTCATCATTTTATTCATCACATATATATAACCTTCGAGAAAAACATGTTCTTTTATTAACATAGTAGTAATTTTTCATTAAATTTTTAAAATGCCGTCAGCCTTCAAAAGTTTCATCACAAGGAAATTGTGCAATGTCTACTTCTGCTAGTTTAGTACAATAAACGATACTTGTAGTCGTATAGTCAATACGTACATTGGATGCCATTAAAGGTTGAAAAAACGAATGAAACATTGTCACACATAAAATTTTAAATTTTATTGTTTTTTTTAGTTGAATGTATTTATTACAACGTTATAAAGATACAATGATTTTTTTCATAGATGTAATAATTCCCGTGACCGGGTGGATGGAGAATATATGCGTCCTTTCAAATAAATATTTTATTACTCGAATCGAACACAAGACCTCTTACGTGGAAGACAATCGCGCTGACGACCAATAGACCAAGAGGTGACACTATTCAATAACTCTTATCTTTTTGTGTCCAAACGAATGAAAATACTATATGGGTAAAATATAACAAAAATCCTAGATAGAGATTTTCGATTCGATAGCTAATCTCCTTTATAATATCTTATACGGGAAATCTAGTAGATAATGTTTACTTAGTAGTGCTGTGTTTACCTACCATGCTTGAGGTCGCGGTATCGATTCCTGTGTGGATGAGAAATATAACTTTAAAATGTAATTTTTCATTCAAGAAAAGAACCACAAAAAAACCAATTCACATCAATTACACATATGAGAATGATTCTGGAAATAGAAAGGTTTGATCAATTTCGAATGGATAGATTTTTAATTTGATATATGTCTGAATGTTTGGGTGTATAGAAAACTGTAAAGTATTGTAAAAAGAGTTGTAAAGGAATGGCTGGAGGAGGAGTTGCGATGCCTAAGGTTTTCTCAATCGGATTTGGTTTTCCTATCCACTTACAAACTAATATACCTTTTTAGTAATAATTGTACAAATAAGATAGATGATGACAAACAAATTGACCATATAACCTTTTTTTTCCTTTAATACGTCTGCGTCTAAAATCTTCTTGGGTTATCCCCGATCACTGCACTACACAGTTTTTATTAGGTCATGGTAAATTTAATAAAAAAATATTCGTTTTCAATATTGTTGATTCCCCTTTGTGCTGCTGCGGACATCCTAATTTGTCTTCTAACTATGATTACCGAATGGAGGTTCTCGCTACTATCCGTGGCCCTGTTATAGGTCCTGTCAGATATCAGTCAGTGAAGAATTCACTTCCTTCTTTTCTAAATCCAATGAAGTGCATACAATATACTTTACTCTCTTTCAGCACCAAGATGCTAAGGCTGCCACATTACAGAGAGGTCCTTCGAGCAGCTTTTTTTGATCAGCAACAATTTAATCTTCCGTGTACGAGGGCAACACCAAGGAGACTTATGTTCTCAGATGCAGTGTGTCGGATGTGGGGGGCAAGCTGCATATAAAAGTGCACTGACAGTAATAGATGCATTTGAAGCAGTTACATAATATTAATTCTTAGCAACGCGAATCTTTCATGAACAAATAATTTGTTTTCAAAGTAAATATCCGCCTCTTAAAGCTATAAATTTGATTTTACAATGTGCAAATCTCGAAAGGGGTCACTGGAGTTTTAGATCGGAACCAAATAAGTAGAGGGGGCTTTTGATGCAATGTTTCATTATTCGTGCACTGGCACCTGAAACGTAAAACTGGTAAAATTATCTTACGCGTTACAAAAATGATAAATATATGCTGCCACTGACGAACCAGTGCCGTACCCTGTAAACCACTGAGTGTTGATGAGGATATAACGAAGATTCATTTTAAAGTGATTTATTTTATTAAATTTATTGCGACAGGATTTTTTCTTAAGAAGGTGAAATGAAAGTCAAGGTATTTACAGGCATCATGCTTGTAGTTTTTTTTTTGGTTTTAAAATAATCGAATGAAAATCATTTTTTATACCATAGATTTACGACTAATTACAAAACTACATACTCCGCTTTCTGTTCAACAGATAAATCTTTGGACATATTAACTTATTTTATTTAATTTAATACAATGAGGCAGTTAATTGGTATTTTGAATAATTTTATTTGTTGATAGACCATCAAACTAAGCCAAAAATAAAAGTTGTATTTTACTCATCGTATTATCATCTCTAGGACTTTTTGCTGTTTTATATTTTTTTAATTACTCCTCTGATGTCACTAGTTACATATGGTGAATGGTCTTGATTGATGAGTTGACTTCATTTAAAGTAGCGTTTACATTTATATTAACACTTTGTGCACCGGCCGAATACACATAGAATTTACCCTGTGCCCGGCCCATTTTTGTGAAATTTCATGCTTTGTGAAGGATTTCTTAAACGTGTCATAATTATAAAAATACTACGTTAAATCAATTCTTACGTCTCGACTTTATTTGAAATAATTTAAAAAGTCATTTTTGTATGATAGTTTTGCCAACATTGGCCTTTATGGAGAGCCACATTGCAATGTTCGCACATATATTTACAGTGTCTCACTAATTTTTTTGTGCTTTTTATCCCGAAGCCGTGTAAACACGTGATTACAATAACCACGCGTTGTGTCTCGGTCTCGTGTTTTCACGTTTTTTACAAAGCAAAAAAGTACTAAGTCACTAGATGTCAATAAAATGCACTTTTTTGAACAGCTGGTAAATCACGTGAAAACACGGGACCAGTACGCAATGCGTAGTAATATAATCACGTGTTTACACGGCTCCGGGATACAAAGTGTTAATTTTTCATGCATTTTACAGAAACTTCCGTGTTAGAAAACATTTCTTTTATTTCCAATTTCCCGTAGCTCTGAACTTTCTCTTAAGACATATTTTGTAATAACATTTTAAATATTAAATAATTAAATTTAGATAACTGGGTTTTTTATTTGCATTCTTCTCAAAAAAAAAGCAAACTCTTCTGCTCAGAGAGAGACTTACACTTTATTATCAAGTATAATATTGCACAAATTTATGTAATAAAAAATAACATGAATACTAACATATATTAGTAATCACAATTCAATTATCTTCGAGTGTTTCCTACATGTAAAAGGTTATTTGTCATTGTTTATTTTATTTGCATTAATTCCCTGTTCATTATTTCAAAACGCGATTCGGGATGTATGACTGCATAGTGAGAAACTTCAGCCCTACGGGAAGTTGGATACAAAAAATATTTTCTTGCGTCTGGTACAAATTAGAGCATTAAATTGTACAGAAAAAAAACATATATTTCAATAAAAACGCACTGCTTTGAATGACGTCACTGGTTCATATGAACCATCCAATAATATTTTAGCTTTGAAGAATATCCGGTTTGGTCACCGTAAACGAACCAACCGGAACTGTCACAGAACAACCTCTGACGTCACACGCGGAGTTATTTCAGAATTACAAAACTTTAAAAAATCATAGCGCTGTTAATACAATATATAAAAAATAGAATAATAAAAATAGGGCTTATTTTAATATTCTATTAACAAATAAAAAAAATTAAAAAAGACACTGAACTTTCTCATTTAAAACTAACATTGCCTAACTGTCTTGCTGGGGAACTAGAAAAGAGTTATTTAACTAACTATGTGTATTTGATTGATCACAAATTGATAATACTGCTGTAAGGAGTACAATTACAAAGGAATATAAAATTTTCAATAAATTGTTTTTTTTTTATTGATACTGAACATGCTAGGCTGAAGAAAGACAAAAAAAATTATAAACCGTTTTGGAAAGAGGGTGGACACTTTTATTATCCTTAATCCTGTGGTTTTGATTATATTACAATTTTATTTTAAACACGACAAAATATTTTATTTCCTTTATACACATATACTTAAATCCGTGTTGTACATTTTGCTTTTATCTGCTCTGAATATGCTAAATTGTTGTACTGTTAATTCAAATGCAATCTTTCACTTTGAAGCCATTCTGAGGAAAATTCTTGTAAAGCGATTTCTTTACATATTTCTCAGCTTTCAACGTAAATGCCCAAACCACATTCCCTTCTCCAAAATATTGTTTACGTTTGTTAAATTATTTTTCAATCTTGAAAAAATTCCTTTTGAGTTAAATTCTGCTGTGAAAAGAAAACGATTTGGTTGTACTAAAAAAATATACGTTTGAAAAGTAACAAAAACACAATTATGAAACTATTTTAAATATTTCATGAAAACCAAAAATATTTCTTCTGTGACTTTGTTGAAATCACGACTGAAGAAAGATATTCGTTCTCTTCTTTAAAATCTCTTATTTCCTCCCACTCTTTTATTCTCTTTTATCTATTTAAAGCGAGCATCCATATATAATTATTAATTTATTTACATGTATTGACTGTTTTATTTAAATTTTTATTTATTTATTCATATTTTTTTCCATACTTCATTGACACTATACATCATCGATCATATTGCTTTTTATTCACATAAGTATTCAATCTTAAAAATTAAAAACCTCCTTATTTTACTGTTTGGTTAAATTTTGTTAATTACTACATGTAATTCGAAAATCGCACTAATATGATAATTATATTGTACATTTTTCAAATGGATTTTCAAGGTTTTATTTCTGTTTTTGTGCACATGAAAAATACAGTTCTATGTGAAAATAAAACCAGAATCCTGGATGAGTGTTTTTTTAATTGATGTCGGTTCTCAGGTCAAAATCCTGAAAAAAAAATCAAGCAGATCTACCTCATAGTTAAGTGACTTGCACGTTTGGCCACCAGACATGAGCTCCTGAGTTAAATTCCTGGAAGGATTGACATAAAATACTTGTTATCGAAGGTGGTTATACGCCGAAGTATTTAAGCATTAGGATCGACACCTGAAGCGTAAGACTGATCACCTCACCTTCTTGTAACAAATGATCGTGATGCGCTGCCTTTGATTGAACAAAACAGTGTCTTACGCACCATCGGGTGCGGATAATAGTTTGATGATGATGATTAAACTTCATTGCGATACAATTTTTTGACATTTACATTGTTAAATTAAAAAAACAGCTTTTTCAAGTGTATTTATTTTTAAAATTGGCGTATAAACAAACACAGTATAAAAAATCATTACTTTTCAATTATTTTCGACACGAACAACCGAATACCGAATGCAACGTTGGAAATTTTTGATGGCCATAGCGTCACAGCCTACAATTCAATAACCCAACAGAGAGGGAAAACATTTTTGAGAAGGGAATATGGAAGTCTAGGCATTTACAAGGCTTATGACTTGTCATTGGCTTATTTAAGTGGCCACAAAAGTCAACAGATGAAAGAGTTGAGGAAATGTGGATGTTCAAACATGGGCAGAATGGTGAAAGTTACACAGTGTGTAAAGTGGCGACTTAAACCAGCCAATGACAGGTCATAAGCCCTGTGAATGCCTAGACTTCCATTTTTCCTTCTCAAAAAAGTTTTCTCTCTCTGTTGAAATCAATTTAAATATGAACAACTCCCTAAGGAGGAAATCCAGCCAGTTTGCAAGAATTTGGACATAATCAAACATTGTTAAATTACTAAATAAACCTTTTTTATATATTTATATAGGGAATATATTATATGTTTATGTATATTTATATAAAAATGATTATTTAGTTTCTACATTTGATTAGCTATGCATTTATAATTAAGACATTTTAGTTTTTTTCTTGTTATTGTTATTGTTATATTAGTATAAAACTACTTATACTGTATAATATGAAAAATCCATGTCTTAGAACAGGCTGAGCCATGTTATATGAAGACTATCCTAACCAGAGGGCGCTCCGTATTTATTTTATCATTCACTACTTGTATAAAGATTCCCTGGTATTAAATATGTACTCATTGATGCAATCAATTTATAAATAAATAAATAAATTTGATTTCTGTAGTTTATCTTTAAAGGTACGTGAATATTTCTTAACATTTGAATGCTAAATCATCAATTGATCAGTCTCATATTTATGCCAGACCACGAACTATGAATGTAGTGTTAAATAGCTTTTTTGATAAATATTGCATATCAACCTTGACAGGAACCGCACCTGAGATCTTTTGTATGGTAACATGCGACGGGCAAAGTAAATATAAAATATTATTATTATTCTAACATTTTACAACAGAGATTAAGAACATTCGAGAGAAGGTAATATACAAGTTTAGGCATCTACAGGGCTTATGACCCGTCAATGGCTGGTTTAAGTGGCCACTTTACACACTGTGTAACATTCACCATTCTGCCTATATTTGAACATCTATATTCCTTCGATTCTTTCATCTGTTGATGTTTGTGAAGTTAAAGAGCTAAAACCTTTATTTATGCAGGTGAGATTCCCCAGGGAGTTGAATCTAGTCCTTGTCTACAAAAATTTGGACAAACTCAAAATTTTGTTAATTATTATTTTATTAAACACCAAAATAATATGTCAATATCTACATTAAACTACCGAGAAATTTATCAGCTATTGGGATATTGAATAAATGAAATAACATTTTTTTAATTTGTTTTATTCTCATTACATTTTTAAATTACTAATCTATTTACAAATAATTATGAAAACGTTTTTTTATCTCGGTGAAAATAAATTTTTGTGTTGATTTGAGACGATTTTATTTCAGAAATATACTAATTTTTGTTCTAAAGTTTTTAGTCGAAGTAGACTTTATTTCCATCTTACCCAAAATAATATGTCTTAAACGACTAAATATATTTTGGGTGTGTCTAAATTTTCATATGCAAAAGTACAGGATTTATACCCGTATGCAGAAACAAACCTTAAGGTGAGGAAAGTACATTCTATTGTCTTCACCTTCGGGTTATTCTCTGCATTTGAAATTAGAATGTACTTTCCTCACCTTAAGTTTTGTCTCTATCTCTATGTCTATGTCTCGTCTTTATTGCTGAATGCAGGAGCAATTCGCCATTGATGGCGCCTATGGGGAGGATAATTGATATTTTGAACAGCTTACCCAGGGAGGTGGATCTTTTCCATGCTAGGATTACCAATATAAGAATCTTATTATCTTAACCATACATCGTGGTGTGTGTTGCTTATTGGTTATTTGTGTTTTTATAGATTTATTGTTTATATACCTTGAAAACTTTTTTTACATATTCAATAATACTTATGTGTACCAACATTGTAATTGTTAAGTTTTCTGTAATGTACATATAAATTTTAAATAAATGAATAACTTGATAATTAATGAGCTCTGTAAATGCCTGGAATTTCATCATTTTTTTAGGAGTTTATCTATATCTGTTATAAATATTTGCCATTTTATATTATTGATTTATTTCACATTTTATTATTATTTAACAACGCGAATTGAACTTCAACATGAACTTGATTTAAAAAAAAAATATTTGTACATTAGAGTGGGCCGATGAAATATGAAGTTTTTTATTTTTTTTAGACATCAAAATGAAAGGGGTCTAAAAAGTTGCATTTTGAATCACACTGAACGTAAAAATTATTTTTAAAAGTATTCCATACTTTTGGCCCTAAACCGAGGTTTGTATTTAATCACTGTCTGAACATTTTATTCATTATCCATAATGATATTTTTTTTTTAGTAAAAATATTTAATTAACTTAATCACATTTCAAATTGGAACAAGTTTTAAAACTACCGAAATGCAAAAAGTTTACACTCCACGGAACTGATTCTGTTGAGCGCCTGGCTAATATTGACGAAAACAATGGCTCATTAAACAATGCTACCCAATGTCATAACAAAACTCAGTTCAACTCACGCCCTTAGATGCTTATTTAATTAGGTTAAATGCACAATATTAAATTTGATTCGACTGATTTTCTTACTAAGATACAAAATAACAGCAAATTTAGAGCTAAAAATTGACTCTTTCGAAAACTTCAAGCTCTGGTTGAGGTCCAAAAGTAGTATCGAATATTTTTTGCATTCCGAGTAATCCAAAAGGCAACTTTTTAGACCCCTTTCGTTTCAAAATTCGGAAAAAAAATATCGGCTCACCTTAATGTAAATCGATCGACATTATCACATTTTAAAGAAAATTGATTTTAAGGTTGCCCTAATAACAAAAGAAGGTTTCGCGACGTAGGGTATGCTACAAATTTAAAGAAAAACATAATAAAGAGGATTGTTACTAAATATATGTTAAGTATTTTTCTCATGGGTCTTTTCACCACTTAGACTTCGAATTTTTTCTAACCTTATGCATCGTAGAAAGTATTTATATCACTTATTCACAAATTAAGGCACTCTCACACTTTCCGCATTCGATAAAATTAGTCGAATATAATAATCACGCGAACTGACAACGGGCAATAGATACTCTAGGACACGCGGTTACAAAACAAGTCCTCACCGAATGCTGTAAGCACTCTTATATATGCGGACTTTACTATTGCTATCGGATCGGATGGTACTGCCAGCATTAGAATGTTAGTGGAAACAGGTTTTTATTGAAGAAATAAGTAAAGAAGAGAAACAAAAAAATCTGATTGTTTTCTAAAAATAAACCAACGGAAAACGGCAGTAGTTAAATTTATTTTTAGAAGGCATAATAAATGCTTAATATCGATTTGTTAAAAAAATTGACATTAATTGTAAATATAACATGAAAATAAATCGGTGTAAGATGGTTTTTGTTGCTTGAATAAATAATTTGTTTTTATATTTATATAAACCACTAAGTTTTGTTTTAAGTCGACCTAACCTAAATTATACGTCAACCGAGGTTGGGATATATTAGGTAGTAACTCGAAACCGGTCGACGTATAACTTAGGTTAGGTTGGGTTAGGTTGTAACATCAAAACTGTTAGTTTTTGGTTGCTACCAAACCTTGTTACTTACTTTTAAAAAAATGACAATTTTTTTACACAAATTAATGAAAAAATAAATGTAAAACGTCACACCACTAGGCGAAAATCGTTCTTGATTTAAAAAAAAAACAATCAATATGTTTTTATTGAATCAGAATAAATATAACATCACTTGATTTCATTTGACGTATAACTACAGGTATCATAATTAATTATTAATGAATTCTCAATTAATTATTGATGAATTATCAATAGTGAATTCTCAATTAATTATTGATGAATCATCATAGCAGTGTCCAAATAAATGCAAGTAGACTAACCTCAATGTTTTTTTAAAAATATTTTTCTCATTTCTTAATTTATGTATCAACTGAAAATGTATAATTATCTATATAAAGATGACTTATTTTACGAATGTGGGAAGCTAAATATAGCAGTTTTAGAGCTAAAGTAACTTAACACATTAATATGAGATTTTAGGTTTCATTACATTTTTTATCTAGATGTTTTATAAAATCATAAATATTTTATTTAATATATGTCTTTCATGAATAAATAAATGTGATCAAATATTTAAAATTCACATATTATAATAATTGGTATTCAAACAATAAATAATGACAAACATATAGGTATAATATATATTTACAAATACATTTCATAATGCTTCTGCATTGATAAATATGAATAAAATACAATATTTTAATTTCATGACCTTAAAATATCATCGGATGATTTTTAGTTTATTAAAGTGATGACATAAAAATAAAATTTCAATATTTGTATTTGCTTTAAATCATGTTTTACAAGTTTGTGACATTCTAAATTTAGTAAAATAATCATGAACACATGTTTCAATCCCACGTAAGGAAGAATACATCCATATTTTATCGACTGCTGCTTGCATTTATGTACACATCAAATTTTATGCTCTTACATAAATGTGATTTGTTCAAGTTATTGATGAAACGGCTTCAACCTACTTTCTTCATTGATCAAATTGACATTTTACCTTTAATTCACAAGACACAGTAAAGCTGTGTTTCAACATTAAAAATCCATGGTAATATTATAAATGCGAAAGTGTCGTTGTTTGTTTGTTTGTGTTTCCAAACCCCTCAACCGATCGATTGACATATTTTTTTTCAAAAGCAAAGCCGAAGAGGTGAGACGTAAAATATGATATTCTTCAACCCATTTTTTTTTTTAAATGTATTAACAATGAGCAACGTTATTTGAAAATGAGTAGGCGGTAAGGTGAGGTGTCAGAAATAATTTATTTGAAATTAATTCTTTAAATATCTAAAATTGACTTGCTTTATTTATGCTTTATTAACTTAGTTCATAACATCTTAAGAACTAACATAAACTTTTAATAACATTACAATTTTTTTATCAAAAATCCACAACATATTTTTTAAAATTAATTATAAATATTTCGATATTTTCTATCTCCTTTATTTCTTCAGGTAACTCATTGTACAGCTTCAATAATGAGTTTTGAGATTCTGGTTTTCTCCTCGTTGGTAATTTTATCTTTTTTTATCCCTTGTTTCATATGTATGATATTGTTGATTAAATTTTATTTTTGTTTTTATTTTATTCATCCCCTTAATTATTTAATGTTTAAAAATTGCTGCATTATATTTAATTTGCTACTTTACTGTGAACAAGCCGATTTTTTTGTACATTATTTCTATATGAGAATAGATATTTCTTTTCAGTCTAATCCTTATCGCCTTATTTTGAAGCATTTGTATATTTTTAATTTCTCCTTTATTACATAAAAAAGAATGGAAGAACAGTTTTATACATATGTGTGGAAAAATGATGTTTTTTTGTTTATGAACACTACTCTTTATATCTATTACATTTCGAATTCTTTCAATAAACGATTTTTTTGTTTGTTACATATTGAGAATGAGTTTTATGTTATCTACAGTAAGTATGGTTTCATGCTGGAAATCAAACCTGAGACCTGTTGCATGGTAGGCAAACCCACTGATTACTACATCACGAGACCGACATTGTTTTTAAAATCACTCATAAAAATGTTTATATTGTGAAGTATGTAAATTCGTTAAAAAGGCGGGGCTAACAGAGAGTCCCCTAGGACTTAATGACAGCTGCGGATGAAGGTGAGTTTTCTTCCTCAATGCAATATTTTACAGTCCCTAGACTGGAACCTGAAGCGTAAGAATGAAAGTTTGATACTTTTTCACAACGATACTTTATCAATGCAGTGCTCTATGTACCATCAGGTGCAAATAGTAACTTAAAAACAAAAATATGTATCAAAACAATTGAAAGGTTACAAAAGAATGGAGAGATAAGGCTGGCACATATTAACTTAAATAAAAGGGCATTTTGTTATACATATTAAAGGATGAAAAATGTGGAATCAGATAACGAGTTTTGAAGGAGAGAGAAAAGGGAACCAAGTTAAGAAATAGAATAAGAAAAGGTCTATTACAAAATACAAAAATACATGGAATTCAGGATTCTGAGGGTATATAGTAATCTTCCAGAGATTTCTTGGAAATGGTTAGAGATAGTGCATTTTTTTAGATAAAGAGGTAGTTCATTCTAAAGTCTAGCACCTTGCATCGAAAAGTAGTAGCTGCAAAATGAAGTGCTATGTCGAGGAGTGGAAAGTATTTTCTCCTGAAAAGAACGAAGCGAAAGACTATGATCAGATGTTTTGAAGCACAAAGGTTGTGAAGAATATTATAAAAGAGTGAGAGAGATTGAAAATTTATACGCTGATAACAACGACGCTATTTGGGTTTGGAGCAAAATGGTGATATTTGGTCATACTTTTCAAGATTGAAAATAAAGCAGATGTTTTGATTCTGCAAATGCTTCAGACAATACATGAGTTCCGTGTTTTAATAAAACTTAGCTGTAATCAATCTCTTCTTTATCGAATTGCAACAGAGGTTTTTTATACTCGTAACCTGGTTTAATAGATGAATAGGTAATAGGCGGCATCGTGTTGGGAAATTCGTAGTGTGAAGGAAGAGTATAATTATAGTTTAAGTATAGATAAGAGTAATCCGTTACTATTTCTGGGAAGTTTTGCAATGGTGGTAGTGTACTTGATATGAATTCAAATGTTGGACTTATTGGCGGTATATATTTAGGACCAGGTGTTGAAGGAGGGAGATAAGTGGATGGAAATTTCGTAGTTGGTTGAGTTGCAGGTAATAAATAAGTGGCTGGATTTTTCGCAGAATAGAATTTTGTATTAGTTGGTTTTATTCTAGGTGGTAAAAAAGTGGACGGTGGGTTTGTAGTAGTCTGTTCTTTAGTTGGTCGTAAATAAATTGATAGTGGTTTTATAGTAGGTGAGTTAATCGTTGGTGGCAAATAAGTGGAAAGTGAGTCTTTTGGTAATATTAGTTTGGAAAGAGGTGCAGTTTTCTCGGGAAATTTTCTAAAAGTTGAATCAGATAATGAAGATATGATTGTTGATTTAAGTAATGAATTTTTTGGTGCTGTAGAAGCGGAACGTTGTGTTACAGAAATGTTTGCGTTATTAGCTGTTAAAGAATTTAAGTTAGAATTTTTCAATAAAAAATAACCGGATCTAAATGAATTTTTAGTTTGTAATGCGGCAGACCTTGATGCTGAAGCAGAAGACCTAGACAAAGATGCAGAAGACAGTAAATTTATTAATTGCTTATCCGTCTGTTTCAAGAAGTCTAGTTTTTCTGTTTTTGACGACGATTTGGAGTAAGACGATTGAGCATCTTTTGCTTCTTTGTAAGTTGAACTCTTAATAGATAGTCCATTTGTCCCATTTGAAATGGAAGATTGCTGAGATGCAGTTGACACTGAAGAAGAAAACTGATGATTGCTCTCTTCAAAGTTAGAAGATATGGTTCTTATCGGCAGTAACAATAAATTTGGAGGTATATTGTAACTGTCTTGATACTTATTGAATTCAATTGTTTTGAAGAGTTGTCGTTTCAGTAATCGGGAATTGTCAATATTTTGACAGTTGCATATTGCAGTTAGAAACAATAGCAATATAATTGACATAAGCTGAAAAAAAATACAAAACAAATTATTAACGTATTAGTAATAAATATTACCAATTAATAACAAATCTTTTTTTTTCAATCCAATAGAACTAATATTACTGATTTAACGATCTTGGCTTAGTTATTTTAAGTGAAAAATATATCACTGTCATACAAATTATGAATTACAAACGTTTGGTTCCTAGCCACGCGTCGGAATATTTTGACAAAACGTGTGAAAAAAATATTTTATCTAGAGCGTTTTTGGAATCATTTTATGCATAGGAAACGTATTATGTACACGTTTATTTTTTACTTATTTTTTATTTATTTATCTAATCAAAATTACACTAGTTCAAATATTTATGAACTTATTAATTAAGGTCCTTAGAGGCTAATATTAAAAATTTACCCTGGGTACCCTTTTATTTTGTAGCGACCCCTAAAAAGTGTTTAATGGGTCGCTACTGAGCATTGCGGTTTTTTTTATATTTGAATATTCTGTTTTATTCAAAAAATGTAGTCTTTACATAATTAAATTGAAAAACCATTTTTTTAAAGATTTTTCCATAAAATTATATTATTCTGATAAACGCCAAACCTGTATTAAATTATTGGTTAAGTAACTAATTTAGGTCGCTTCATTTATTTATTTATTCATATAAAAAGACATGTTACAAAAAAATAAAAGCGTTCTCCTTCTCTTCATTTTCTTCTTTGCCGTTGTTTATTTATTTATAACTTTTTTACATATATTATCATCTAACATAATTTGTGTAAATTTAATTCTCGTGTTTTTAAAACAATTTTTTTTTTGCAATGGGTCTTGACTACTCACAGCCACATGTTTTCTTTAAAAAAAACAATTGTGGTAACAACCCATAAAGTTATATAAAAAAAAATAAAAAAAATACACTTCTTTTCCATATAGAAGATCAAAATTACATGGTGCCTTAAAGAAAATTAAAAAACTGTTTTTTTACCCTGATTTAAGGACCACCTTGTTGAATATACACTTAGTTTCGTTTGGTTTGGTATATTCTTTAAATGGAATTCATTGAATTCCTTACAACTATATAATACAATTTAAAAATTAGTAAATTAACCTTGACGAACGAATGAATTCAAATTAACAACATCATTATAATCAACAAACAAAAATCAATTAACACAAATCTAATTCCAAGCCTTCTTGGCCTACAAATATTCTTCGACTTTGGAGTAGCTCTTTTATAACGGCCATTGCTTGACAAAAAAAATTTTTTCAATGTTGGCAAAGTCTGAATTTCAAGAAAAACTTTGTTGTAGTATCTTAAGCAGTTTGAGGCAAAATAATAATGATTTTTCAAAGTCTAGTAGTCAGCACAATTTGTTTATCTTTATTTTTTATGTTGAATCTATGGAAATCTCTCTTGTTCCTCAAATCATCAAGTTTTCAAAATTCAAATTTCAAATATAAAATTTAATTTTTTGTTGCTAAACTCATTTTCATTTGACCTTTAAGAAAAGTTTTTTAGTAAATTTACAGGTATCTGAGTTTATTTTTTCTTAATTTTACTTTTAAAAAAACTTGAATTTATAATACTTAATTTTGAGAAGTGCTTATTTGTACTTCATTTGACTGAGCTATTGACTCGTGACGTGTGTACAACTTTATTTTATTTAAACAGAAAACGTACAGTCATTCACATTTAATATTTGAAAAGTTATCATCGATCAAACAAAAAAATTTAATGTTGAATGTGACCAAAAACACTTGAATAAAAAAAAAATTCCCGCTTTCTATTAAGTAATTGAAAAAGAAAATACCGAACGCACCCACTTTTATCATTGTTTGTTTAACATATTTAAAACGAATATCTTACAGCAAAGATAAAACAACTATGCAAACAAAAATATTTTTCTTAAAATCTAAATTATGTTTACAATAAAATATTACCTTCGACATTGTGGAATGTTATTCCATTCACTAAATAACACAAAACAACTTAGACCAACGCATATTTATAGTGACCTTTTATCAGTTTGTAATGCACTTTTAGGCCTAAATTTTTCACCCAAATCTATGGAAGATCATCCATATACTGAATTTTTTTTTTTGTCTAAAACGTTTATATACGAAAATACAGTGGGCCAGTTATTTTATTTGATATAAATTTATGAAAATGATATTCAAATAGGCGAAAATGGATGAAATCCATATCGGTATATTTATGTTATGCTTAACCTTTGCCGTTCTATTATATGATTTTTACAGCTGTGATATTTTTGTGAAACAGAATAGAAATTGATTGCTAAATGTATCATTCTCTCTAGTTCGATATTTTTTGTACAAATAAAAATAATTGACAACATACATGTCATCAATAAATATCACCTCTAGACAATAAGTACCAAGACGTTAGTGACTCATTTCATTTTAATTTTAGTACATCCAGGGCGCCCCGTCTCCTGTATTTCATGTATAGGAGGCTAGTACATAAAAGTTTTAGTTGTTCAAAATTGTTTAAATTTCTTTATTACCTCAAGTTTTTTTTTTTCCTTTTTTTTGGTTTTATTTAAAGGTACAAAATATCCATCTGTCAACTTTTTTATGTCAGTATATATTAGTTTTAGATAATAAAACACATACTTGATTTTTTTCTTTCTATTTTTTTTTGAATTTTTTAAATTTTCTTTATTAACATGTTTTTTTTTTTACAGGTTCAAAATGTTTGTAAAAAATTTTTTTTTCATCAATATTTTTATCTAATTTTTATACTTTTCTTTTCTTTTCCGATTTCTAAATTAATTTGTTAAAATTATTGTCTTGTACTTATTATTCAACAAACATATATGTATATCTTTGTATTTTAAACTAAGTTAAAGAGCTGAAATCTCTATTGTTGCGGGTGGTGAATGTTACACAGTGTGCAAAGCGGCCACTTTAACTAGCCTATGGCAGCTCATAAGTCCTGTGGATGTCTAGACGTCTACATTTCTTTCTCCAAAATGTTCTTCATCTCTGTTGTAATATGTTATTATTAACAGCTTCCTGGGGGCTTGAATCCAGTCTACGAAAATTTAGACAAACTCAAACTTTGTAAAAGTGTATAAATTTTCGTTTCAAGAGGACGCTTTTTTTTTTAATTTCTCGAATAAAATACATTTAAACGCGAAATTTAATGTCGAAAATCGTTTTAAAAAATAAAACAAATAAAAAAAATTCTAGTGCATGATCAAACTCTTATAATCTTTGCACATAAGACTTTATTGTTTGTGATCTTGCAATAATACAAAAAACATTTAATTTGTTCTAATTGTTGATTAATTCACCAAAACAGACATTTTTGTATTTCCTCAAACTACAGAAGTGTTATTAGAAACGTTTTTAGATTATCATCAACTTTTATGTTGGTAGCGTGGGAGTTTAAAGGGGTTATGTATGCGTGATAAATTCATTCAAAATATCAAACTATTAAAATGCATAATTTTATGTTCCTTATGAAACTAGCTTAAAAGCGAATTACTGGTTTAAAAGTTTAAAAAATCATATAAATCGATGGTTTACGGTGCGAATCTAAGCCAAAAATTTAATAAAAAAAATAATTTGTCTTATTTTTAGTTTCATTCATTTTAATTAACCAAAGGACATGTATTACAAGATGTATGACAGTGGAAAAAACTTTACATGTTTACCAAGATAGACGTGTGGGGTGGTCTCTTCTTTCTGCCTACCTCTATGAGGATATGGCGTGATGGTAGTAGATAATTAAAGATTCAAAAATATTAGAGAACCTTTATAGCGGTTAGGCTAGGTTGTTTTATGATCATCTTTTTCTTTTTCACATGCGCTTCTAAGGAAGCATATGGACATCATCAAACGCCTCTAGGATACTCTTTTGCACGCTAGCACTCTCGTCTTCTTCCACGTCAATCCAGCTTCATTTGGTCCTGCCGAAAAAAGCCAAAAGATCGTTATCGGCTTCTCGGGACGGCGAAAGTTCACAGGTGTAAAAAAGAGGAAACATGGGTTTAGGTTCTCCCGAGGCATGCACAGCAAGTGTCTAAGCCAGGTCTACTGCCGCATCTTCAAAACGCTCGTCAAAGAAAGCTGCTGCACCATTTTTGAACTTCAATGTTACTTATGAAATTAAACCACTTTTTTCCTTTTATTCTCCTCAAGCACTTTCTCTGAAAACTCGCGTATTTCTTCTGAATTATTTGTTTTATCTACTACGATTCAAAACCAACATGCCAATGGTTATGCCGGTAGATAGACATATTAATTTTCATAAAATAAAACAACTTTTTTTGACCACTCATTTTTTTTTTTTTACCACCTACCGGTTTCAAAGCAAACAAGCGGCTTCATCGAGATTTACGTAACTTATGAATTAATTCCTATTTTATTTTTTTTATGTTCACTAAATACTACACGTGGACCCAATTAACCAAATCGTTTTTCCTTACAAGGGTGGTAATTTGATATCAATATTTTCAAAGCTAGACAGGAGCGGACTAAAATAAATATTGTTTATTTGGTTATTAATAATATTTTTCTTATTATGAATCGCTTTTTAAATTTCTAAGTTGTCAAATTTTAATATTTTATTTTCAACATTATGTACCTTCAATCCAGTGTCTTGATTTAAGTTATGATTATTTTTTATCAGATGATTTGTGAATTGTCAAATTTTGCGGAGTAAAATAAAAATTAAATATTTTAATTAGACAACTTAGAAATCTTAGAAATTAAAAAACCGATTCATAATAAGAAAAAAAATATTGATAATTTAGTTATACAACAATATTTATTTTAGAAATAAATTATTGTAAATAACTATTAGAAAATGGGAATCAAGTTGTGGTAGAGAAAGGTTTAAACCTCGACCTTCTAATCCATGACACAAACCAAGAGGCTATTACCGGTTATTATATTAAACCTTTGGGGGATATGCATTAATCAAATAATGATACCAATCTTATGTTTGAGTTTCAGTACGGGACGCTTGCAAGAATGTGTACTTGAATTTATTTTATTTTTACGTTATTTTAGAAAAGAGCTCGTGGCTACAGATATTCGGATCCCTTTGGGTTTAGGGTGAACTCTGAAACTTTTCTAATGAAACCGCCCAAAGAAAACAAAGGACTGTCAAAATAAGGAAACGCGGAAAAGTTTACAACAATCAAGACGTGAAACCAGACCCTAAATTCATTATTGATTGAAAAACTCTGGCACGGAGTTTCAACTTTAATTATGATAGATAATACGGGCACGTTCTACCCCGGCTAAGCGAATAATCATTTTGCATTAATCCTTTAAAAGAGGCTTGACAATTCATACCAATATTACACAGATACTTAACTGAATATTTTTGACAAAATGTGAATTATTGATTAACCGTGTTCTATAAAGCTTAATAATATGCAGTAGGCTCCTTAAAGCAGATATTTTTTTATGCCTATATATGTGCGTGCTATAACATGATATTATTGACGAGCTCACACGAGAGGTAATTATTAATATTATAGGTATAACGAAATCACAACATGGCGGCAAGCAGCGTCAGCGGCATCTGTTATACATATTTGTAATTGTTTATAATGAATAAAGTAGTACTGTAACAAAACTCAAACAAGCGTTTTATTAGTTGTACATTACTAAGTCAAATTAGTGCAAGATACTAGTAAAATGAATCAAAGTAGGACACAAAATGCCGAACACTTCTAGTGGAACGGAAGGCTTGTTGATGACTGTCAACAGGCCGGTTTTTTTTGAAGAGTTTTAAATAGTTTTCCTTTTTTAGAGCAAATGCTGAGAAGTTTCTGATTGTCTTTCTATAGAATATCCCTCCTTAATCTAACCCTGAAAGATAAAATAATAGCTTATTAACAGCAGATAAAATCTACTAGATGAAATATAAACTTTGTGCGTTTAAAGCAAGGTTAATAATAAATAAACTCCCAACTAAAAAGAAACATAATATTATTGACGAAAAAAAACAATTCAAAATTAATTCATAAATTTTACTGGGAGAATAAAAGCATTCTCACATTTCACTACATCTTCGAGATTTGCTCTGGTTAAGCCCAGAGATAATTAAATATTAACTGTGCTGGACAGTATTCAAATGCTTTCATGAAATAGTTCTAAGATATTTCTTCGTCCTTGTATTAGGGAAAATAAATGTCAAAAAAAATATACTCTTAGGTCAGCATTTGATTCAGGCAGAGAATATGTTGTCAAATCCCCGCGCTGCCCAAACACTGTGTTGGGAGATCGCGTTTTTACCAAAGCTAGTCCTTCAGTCTGAAATCGATTGCTCTTTTCAAACTTGCAAATCATCAATAGTTTCAAATAGTTCAGATCTCAACAATATTGTAATTTTTTCGTTTATCATGGCCTAAAATATAAAATCGGGAAGTTTAATGCAATTTTAGCTTAGTTAGCATGTTTGTTAACTATAGAGTTGTCACGTAGATGCCTCTATATAAGTCAACCAAATATTAAAATTATATCAAAGAAATTTCCCGAAAGGAGATTACCCGGAAGGAATAAACAACAAACTAATTCGGTTGCCAGATTGCAAAAGGAACCATCTGCAATTTTCAAAAAAGGACAATAAAGCTGAAATAAGACTAAGTTTTAAGACACAAATTAAAATTTTCTTTAATAATTTATTACTGCTTTAAATGATGATATTTTTTTCTCAGTTTATTAATTGTAAGTTGATAAATAAAAAAACTGAAAAAAATTCATGTTGTCCCTTCCGCCATTTGACTACTGAATTAGATAATTATGTAAATTGAAAGCATCCACCACATACCCGAATCCGTTTTAAAAACTACATGTCTTTCCTCGAATTCCCGCAAACAAGCAAGCATGTTTTTTAAAAATTACGAATTGATTATATTTCATCCTTTACAAACCAAATTCAGTAAGGAAAAACGCGAACAAATATTTACATTTACAACTTTCAATATCCATTCCACTGTCGCTCTAAAACCACTCCCCATCGTCTACAAGGTAGAAACAAAGTGAAGTATTCATAAAACAAATAAATTAATTATTCCCCCATTTCTAACCCCTTTATGTCGACAGTGATAGGAAACGGTAGTTATTACCCTCTGGAGCACCAGAACGCCCCCAGGTGCAACTTTTTCTACCACTTATACCTACTCAAACTGTAATTATTGAAGAATTTTACCTCATCAAACGAAATCAATGAAGGAGACGTATATTCCGTGCTTAGGAAAGTCCCCAGCAAAAGATATCCACTGACAGGGGCACCCGCAATCAAAAACCTCAGTCGCCAGACACGTCCTGTGATTCCTGTTTAGTAAAAGATTAATTCCTCCACCTTTCCTTAGTATAATTATGTACAATGACACTTCAAGTGCCAGTCTAGATGGGACTGTTATCTATTGAAGTCAATCATCTTTAAAATAAATAGTGTTAGCGTACAAAATAACCACTGCGCTACAAAGCAGACTTATCTCCATTCGATTTCTTTTTTTTTAATTTTACTTTAAAGTAACAGTTTAACTTTTTATTAATAAATGAAATTTTTAATAATTTTTTTTTGAGGTTCTAATATAAATCGTTTTCAGGCTACTGTCATACTATTCCGCTTCGTGAAAATGCCACTCAAAAAAAGAATGTCAGTGTTTAAATACGTCTATATCTATATCAGTATCCCAATACTCGTAAATAGTTTTGGATGTAATAATACACGGCCACGCTTCACTGCCACCAACTTGGCATACCAAACTTAGCCTAACTAACGCGGGTTCATGGCATTTCCAATAGACGAATAAACAAGAATAAAGGTTGTATTTTACGGATAAGAAAACTGGTCAAAAAAGAAAAATTATGACACAAAAATAAAAATTTATGTACTTAAACATTAAAATTAATTGAAACGTTATCTATTTTACTGATTAATAAATTTACCCTTGTTG
Organism: Micrasema longulum; assembly: GCF_059751315.1. Lineage (NCBI taxonomy): Eukaryota > Metazoa > Arthropoda > Insecta > Trichoptera > Brachycentridae > Micrasema > Micrasema longulum. The sequence goes on along the minus strand of NW_028278563.1, from coordinate 221,679 downwards.
ATTGGTATAAAAATAGTTGACTGATCAAACTTAAATCATTGTAAATTGAAAAATATGAAACTTAAATTATTCGTGGTAGAAGATATATTCCCAGAAAGACAAGACAATAACTTCAGGTTATTATTTATCGAATAGAACGATCAATATATTTTTTTTATTTTTGTTGTTAGAAATCATCAACCGAGCTAGCTTTCGACACATACTAGCGTAGTGTAAGTATTCTTGAAAATAGACAAAAAGATACCAATGTTTAAATAAATAGTTTGATAAATAAAAAAAAGCGCTGTGATACAAATACTGCGTAAAAACTGGAATAAAGGTCTCCATCAGATATTTTTTTCTGATTTACGCAATCTAACAAAAATATATATTCTTGTCGATTAAAAAATTAATTCATTTTTAATTTAGGATCTGTGCAGCACTGCAGCGGTACATAAATCCAGTAGAGTTTATACATTTTATTTCGCAATTCTACCCACAGAAAAATTTTATGTTTAAAAATTACACCATATAATATATAATTTATTCATACTTTCAGAAAAACCATTGATTCTTGATTAGAACTGAAAATTTGATGATTTTAATTTAATTCTACCGTCACAAAACGTAACCTAAAAGCTGATAAATAAAGCAAATAGAAGACAGATTAATGCAACATTAGCAACATCTGAGATGACCTTTTTTATTGATAAATATTGATTTATGAGAAATACATGTCTTTATCGGTAAATGTTCGTGTATTTATAAAGATATATGCATAAAAGTTTCCCTTGAAAAAAAATACCTTACAAATTATTGTTAGTTAACTAACTCTCGCTGATAGACGAACCACGGCTTATATAGTGTTACTTACCAACATAATATCTTATAAAATAGATTCCCCCGAATTGGTTACCCGCATTCATCTTAAGGTACCACAGAGACAAACGCGTTATACACAACTTTTCCACATACCTAAATGCAGAACAAATTCGTCAAAAAACGCTACGATTAACCGTATTATGGATACGTATAACAGGAAATTTAACGACATAGATATATTAACCAAAAATATTAAATTTATCAAAACTGCCATAGGTAATAAATTGTCTTTGTCCGCATCCTCCTCTCCGTTGCTCTCTATCCCTGAACAAATATAAGTTTTATAGTGAGAAGATCTTTAAAGGCGGCCTCCGTGGTGTAGTGGTCAAGACGCTTGACCCACGCACGGAAGGTTCCGGGTTCGATTCCCGGTGAGAACACAAAAATTAAAATGTGATTTTTCTCAAGCCTGGGTGTTCCGTGATGTAATTCACCACTGTAATTGGGCCTTCTAGCCTGTTGTGGTGCAAAAAATATATATATATATATAATTATGTATCCCCGTACTGCGGGCCAACTGTTTGTGACACCTGATTTTCATAATCCGAATCATTTCTATTAAACTTACATGTTATTCTTATTTATATATTATGTAGGTGCATATAATATGCATTTGTGTATTTGTTTTAAATCAACGTTTGCGTATTGTCAAACCTTATTTTATTGTTGTCATTATTTCGTATTTACTGCATTTTGTGGTTACCTACCGTACTTGTATTGTAAGGGACTCATCGCACATTATTCATTCAATGTGTATCAGTTAAATTTTAAAATAAAATGCTTTTTTTTTCAAAATACGGTTTTGAAATTTAACATACTTTTAAAAAAAAAACAATTTATATCATCTCTTGATTTCAATTTTAACAAAAAGGTTTCTAACTTTTTACTAAGCTCTTTATTGTACCATTTTTAATACAATTACAAGTTTTAAGCAATTATTTTTTTTACTTACGCACCCACACACACGCACCCTCTCCCTCATTCATTCCCACACGCACATGTATCCTGTCCCTCATTCATTCACGCATACACACATTTACATACATATGAATACAAACGTCACACAAATACAATTACTAAACTTCTTTTCTTATATATTATGTGTCATTATATTTAAATTGGATTTTTTTAATTGGCTTTAGCATTGTTAAGATTTTTTTACTGATTTTTTTTATGTAATAGCTGTAAAAATCCCAAATAAAAAAAAAAAATATTGTTGGTATACTTAGAAAAATACATTTTTTCCCCTATTCTTATATTTATTTTATTATTACACACGAATTTATTTCATATGAACAGGTACTTTTTTGCTTTGAAATTAATAAAATTTGGACTATCTTTTCAAACCTAAGCTGTATACATAAAGAGTCCTTATTTTTAAAACTTTATTTTCTTACTTTTTTTTAAACCTGGCGCCAATTAACCAGTTTTAGAGACACCCGGTAAATTTTAGAACACGCACTTCTTATAGAAATTGACAACGTCGTATACTTTTCCAATCAATAGCTGGATAAAAAAGACTTAGATATTGTTAGTTTTACTTGTTTAAGTAGTGCCTTGCGCGTGGGTTTACTCCATAGGTGTTATCAGAAATGAATAAGTGTCATTATATTATCAGAAATAAAAGCTGCCTCACACCTAGGTTAAAAGTTTGTGTAAAATTTTTAGACACACACATACAATAAAAAAAGATAATCCAAAGTAATTTTATTTTCTATGGTATGCCAAAATTCTTGTTCATTTTTCAATTATGTCTGCAAATGTCCTTTCTGAAAAAAAAATGTTTTTATTTAAATCTTAATTTATTTCTACTTTTCTTAATTGTTTATCAATTAAAGTTTTCGTTGTTTTTTTTTCATAAGGCTCCATAGTTTATTAAATAAATGTATTTAAAAAAAAGTCTGTTAAAAAAATGCATATTACAGTTTATCCATGCCAGAAACAGAAGAAGAGTGAAAATATAAAAGGATAAATATTATATTTTTAATTGTAGGTATCTCACACCCAATTCATTAACCACTTAATGAAATCTTAACTGAAAACAAAATGCTCAAAATCAGCTGTAGTCTTTCAATTGGTCTGGTTGAGACTCCTGTTTAGATTTCCGACTAATTTTTACTCCAGTTTTCTGATGCTTGTAACACGACCATTATACACGTTACGTAGTTCGCGATTGCTAACGATCTCGTGACAGGCGGGAATCGTGTATCCTGAAATGTCTCACCACTAATGCCAGCTCCTGGGTGCGGGTAGAAGGGGAGGGAGCAGATGTGGGGTGTTGGGTGGAGCCCCACATGGTACTTGGTGCCTATTACTACTGCTCTAGGTATGCACCGAGGGGCAATGTATAGGCTATACGTTCAAATTGTGTGTATTTTTTGGCTGACCCAGTGGACATAGTAAACTTTTTGAATGTACAATTCATTTTATATTAACACGAACTGATCCCGGCAATGCTTTGCTTTTGCCAGATTTGAGTATATAATCGTATATAGATTAAGTGAACGCGATCGAAACTTTGATATTAATTATTGTATTTAGCCCAAATTAGATACTTGTTTGTACGTATAAATTATTATTATTGCGTTCCGGTTTGCACAAATTGTGAGCACAGAGAATTTCGATAAATAGGTGGAACATTGTTTTTCTATCACTGTCTTACAGATGCCTCCCTGATACTGTGCAAAACTGCAGTCAGACCTGTTTTTAGAATAAACAATATCGACGCTTCGCTGTCCCGTGTTCTGCACCACAAAACTGAACCCGAGTTCGTTATTTTTTTAAGAAAAAGCATCAAAGTATTATTTTTTATCGCTACATTTTGCATTTTTCGAAAAAAGTTATATTTGTATACCATGCGCCCGAAGACATCAGACAAAACTGTGCTTTTTGTACGGGTTTTTGGATGGTTCTAGTTCCCATGAAAAATACATTTTCAAAAAACAAAACAATAGGGAGACGTCAAAGGTAAATATTTATTTATTTGTTTTTTTTTTTTTTCTTTTATTTATTTATTTAATCCATACAATACACAATTTTGTCATGGCACAATTATATTTTTTTATGTTCCGACTTGTTAGAAAATTGCATGTTAAGTTGGGACTCTTCTATTGATAAAAAGTGCGTAAAAAAATACTCTTGCTGTACCATAATACAGAAAGAAAATACAGTAATACGTTTGTATGAAGAAAAGTCGGACCTTGTTTCCACTTAAGATGAAACATTATTACATTTACTCACAAAACTTTACTTCCTGATGCTTTTAAGTAAAATAGAAACAGGTTCGATGTTCTTAAATAAAACCATCGACCTATTAATACACATAGACGAAACCGGAACCCTATGAAAATATGACACTTGACTCATGCCTAAACGCTTAGTCCTGTCCTACACGTATTAAGTCATTCTTTATCCGCCAGCCTCCTTTGACGTGAGCTTGACATTTAATTCTTAACTGAAATGCATGGTTTTGTCGTAAAAGCGTGTAAAAACCGTTTTAATAAACGTTAAAAAAATTGTGTAACTTTTCATTGGTAAGTAGGTACCTAAATACTTATTTGTACTTGAATTCCAGAACTTAAAATAATTAATTTCCCAAATGTTTAATTTTAGTAGGTATTTACATACATGATCATGGATGAAATTCAAAACTTAAAATTATTCATTTTCAAATGTTAAATTATTTTGGCAAACGTCGAACAAATGGGGTCCATTTTATTTACGAATGCAATTTTTGAAAATGAATTAAATGTCATTCAATATTATTTTAGTATTACCCAAAATTCAGATAAAACAAATGAATGGTTAGAAATCATAAGGAATTCCAGGGAATAATCTTATTTGGATCCATAAAAAACAAATGTTGTTTGTAAACATTCAAAAACAAACTTTTTTTATATGCAAAAAATAACGTCCTTTTAATTTTTTTGTAAATGTATTCTCGGCGAATGAAGCCCTATAAAATGAAGCGTGCTTTGTGTACATAAGGAATCAATAGTATTTTTTTTATTTAGAATTATAGAAAAAATTCAGTAAGGTGTCATTTAAGTCGTTTTTTTCTAAGTCCGACAAGTCCACTACACCGAGCGGCCAGCTCCAGCGATGAGCGCCCCCAGCGGCTCTGAAACAAATTGCCCGCATCGTGTATAAATCAAGTGTGGAACCATTAGTGGCTTACTTAGAGACCAACACATAAATCAAGATCGCCTGATCGCCACAACTCGAGGATTTTCGGTTTGGCCGTAATTTCTATCTCTTTGGCGAAATATCGACGGGGAAACGATTCACTCGAGAAGTTGAGGAAGAGGCACATAAGTTTCTACAAACTGGTTACACTGAACACCTAAAGAAATATTGTTTGAAAAATAAAAAAAAACTTAACCACTAGTTTTCATTCTAAGTGTATTCCAATCAAATGTCTACTTTATTAAATGTTATTAAATAATTTTACACAACTTATCGACTTTCCTATGTCTACAGGTTTCGAGACATACCCGTTTCTTAATCAGGACACTAGTTACACTAACACGCAAATCCCACTACACACCTTCATAGTAGCAATTGCAAAAATATAGTACCAACTTGCTGATAGGACACATTCTGTTAGTAGTTAACACTAATGTGCATCGATTATGTATGTATGCATTTTTTCAATGTTTGATTTTATGGGAGAAATAGTCGAAAAGGGGGAAGGAAAGAAAAGGAAGAGCATGAATTTACTGGGTATGAAGTGACCGCATTGTGTTTATTACTGTTTGTTTCTTTAAAATAAATAAATAAATAATAAATAGTGGGCATTGAACAGAGAGTTCCGAGGTTTGAATCCTACTCTTATCAAAACTTGATTCCCATTTTTTAATGGTGATGTTGAGTTTTTTATTGTATAAAGTTGAGCAAAGCTCTTCATTAATGTTTTTATATATTTGTGAGTGCCGTACTTGTAAGTCGGAGGGTAGTGTTGCCTTGGTGGGTACTTTTAGTTGTACACATAAGTAACACAAGGGCTTCTCATTCTCTTTTTCGTTATCTCCTTGGCCATAGTTAGACGGTCGTCACAAACTTTCGATTATATTTATAAAAAAAACAACAAGCACTGTAACAAATAAAAATACAAAATTTACAAATTAACCAAAATTATGGGCCAATTATAGGTTTCTTTATATAATTAAATACAATGCAAAAAAATAAGTAAAAAAGCGTACCCGTGAAAAACCACTCCGTATAATTCCACTTATTCGCTTTACAGAATAAATCATTTATACACTTTATTTATAATTTTTATGTATATTTATTACTTTTATTTTATACGAATATACTCATTTCTGTACATAAATATCGATTGTATTTTTATACCGTCTCGATATGTACCAATGAAGATAGCGTTTGTAATCGCGACCCAGCATAAACATATGAAAACGATTTACACATAAATTAACAAACTAATGAAACATGTAGGATATAGGTACTTCACATGAATTTATTTAAAATAAAACACTTTGCAAATTTACCACACAAGAGTTTAATACATTAAAACACGACTAGTTTCGGGTAATCAGTATTACCCATCCTCAGGTGTAAATATAAACTAAACTAAAATACATACACAGATTAGTACTTAGGTACTTATAGGGTCAGGCGGTAGGGGGAAGGCAATGTGAGGTGGAGGGGGTGGAGTTTTCCTAATTGTGGGAAATATTTATAGCAAGGGTGATGCATTTTGAAATATAATATTATTAATTAAAGTTATCTCTGAATTTATTTTTTTTGTATTTCAATATTTTTTAAATTGTTAACTAATGCTGATTACCCGAAACTAGTTGTGTTTTAATATATTGAACTATTGTGTGGTAAATTTACATAGTGTTTTATTTTAAATAAATTCAAAATGTTTTTCCACAAAGTAAATGCTGAAACAATAAATAATACAGGTACATCACTTTTTCACATTAATTTTTGCATACATGGTATTTATATTTTGTCAAATTATTAAAAACAATCCAATATTTGCTTTATCCTATGAATTAAGGAGATATATTTGATTTCATGCATCAAAAGAGGAGTAACTTTTCTTTTTTTATACGTGAAGTTACTGTATGAAAAAACAGAAGTAGAATATTATTTAACCATTTTCTTTGATTAAAGAAGACACTAGAATACTCAAAAATTGAATCGTGTTTAAGCATTGAAAACCCAAACTATTAAATTTTTAAATTGATGTGCGCTTCAGTAAATTTTACCAACTAAAAGTTAAGCAAAGCTAGAGAAGTTTTTTTTTATTTTCTGAAAATGTTTCCTTAAAACACATTTTTATGAAAAAGTCAAGCACGAATTAAAATAATATTTCTAATTTAACTTCAGTTTTTTCACATTAATGCATATTTTTTTTGGAAATTAATTCATTCACTTTACATAGATTTTTACGAAATGTTTAATACATTACAATATTTGAGTTTGTCCAAATGTTTGTAAATAAAATACTGGAATTTACTCCCCTCGAGAGTCACTAAAATTAACAAATTACAATAGGGATGGAGAATTCTTTCAAGACATTTAGTTACATTTTTATTGAACAACAAAAACCAATAAACTTGACGGAATTTCTTGAAATTAAAGAACAGGCGTTATATATTTTAATAGTTTTCGATCAATTTTTTTATTTAAACAATATGTTTTATAAATTATGCTTTAAAAATTATGTCAAATTTAAATACTTTCAATACAAAAAATTGCAAATTGTAAGCAAATGACATGAATTTAATCTAACCACGTCATGAATTGATTTGTTGATGAGAATATTTTTGTTTTTGCAATGAAAATTGTTTAGATTCCTAAACTGATTTTGGTTCGAACATAGTTGTAGTCCTGTGGTAGTATGGTGGACTCACGGACCAAAGGTCCCAGGTTCAAATCCCACTCTACCACAACTCGATTTTCATTTTTCCAGCACAAGTTACTTACAAATTTTAGAAAATGGACTAAAAATTTATGAGTGAAGAATAGGACTCGAGTATTGCTCTTTTTTTTAAAAAAAAATACAAACGATAAAATTCAAGGAATTTCCTGATATTTTAAAGGGTTATAAATTATCCCAAAATTTATTTTTAAACCACACAAAATTAACCTTTGAAATCACGGGTTTAAATAACATTCATCAGTCACGAGTATTCTCAAAGGTTATGTGAATCAACTTTGAGGGAAATCGTCAGTGTAGTGAAGTTTGTAACGTAGGTACAAAAGAAAAATACCACCCTTCTTTCGATAATTATAAAAGAGACCACGTTTTTTGGTGATTTTCATAAGTTTTTTAATTAAATACAAACGACCGTAAAAGCAATCCTTTCAAAAACTTTTTGGATGTTTTTTTTTTAAACTTTTCAAAATAAGAAAATTAACAATATTTTCTAATATTGCGTATATTAATTTTATGAAAATATTATGCACCTACTTTGCATCCAGGTGGTTTTTATTTTAGACAGTTCTATGTGTAAAATATAACCGAAACTGTAAACGCGTGCGTTCGACTTGAAAAAAGAAATGAAGTGTAGATAAATTCGCTTTGTTATGTAATAAGGGGCACATTCGTTGACCATGTTTGAAGTCCCGAGTTCATTTTCTGGGCGCGTGGATTTGAAATAATATTGTTTTTAAAGGTCGTCGAACATTACAATATTTGATTGTCGCTGCTCTGGTACCTAAACCGTAAGACTGATTAACATTTTTCCCATGTAACAAAAACAAACTCAAATATCAAGTAATACGTCTCTCAATTTAGGCAATATGACAATAATTCATATTGAATATAAACAATCATTGGTTCAGCCGCGTCTTCAAAGCGCAATCTCAATGGAAGCGAGTTATTTTTATTTTTTTTTTATTCTAGTAAAATGAGGGGTGGTTTTAGAGCAAAAGTGAAAGGGACATTGAAAGTTGTAAATGTAAATATTTGTTCGCGCTTTTCCTTACTAAATTTGTTTGGTAAAGGATGAAATATAATCAATTCGTTATGAAAAAAAAAATTGCTTGCTTGAGTGAATTCGAAGAAAGACATGTAGTCTTTATACGGATTCGGGTATGTGGTGGATGCTTTCAATGTATGAATTATTATACGTGACCCTTAATTTCTTCCATGCTGCTTGCGTATAATTGTTCCATAGTTTTGCTGTATACATGGACGTCAAATACGATGTAAAGATTTTTTTCTCTTCGTCATTGCACTGAAAGAAACTTTTTGCTAACATAGAGGCCCTGACATTGATCCTAGAGACTACGATGATTTTCGTTGCTTAGAATGCGCCAACACATTGCAAAAAAACAGTGAGTTGCACTTATCTCGAACCCTAAAAAATCTATCAAATCCAATCCAAAAAAAAATGACATAAGATCAAAAAGGGACAAATCGGGCTATCCTCAATCACTTAGCTTCAATAACAGGACTTGCTCCAATGAAAATAAAATTTGAAATGACTTCAGTCATTCGTTTCATTGTATTTTTGGTTAACCGGCTAATCATTATACTCGTATAGATATGAACATTCCTACTCCTGTACATGACGAAACCGGATGAATTTAAAAGATTTAATGATTTGCCAATCCTGAATATGTCCACTTGGATGAAAGCGCTTGTTGGTAAAACAAACAACAAAAAAACAATTACCCAGGAATCTAATTGATATTTTTATCGAAATCATTTAATATTAAGTTGTATCATGAAATTTCTAAATGCAAAATAATTAAGTTTTAAAAATTCACTTGACTTATTTTGTCATGTCAAAAATTTTGTTGCGTATTCATTTTCAATACCTGGCTTTACTTACAGACCTGGTATAAAGTTACGACTACGCATAGTGGTAAAAAAAAGTTACGTACAGGTATAAAGACTTCTTATAATGCAGCATTTAGTACAAACAGAAACAGCTTTCTAGCTTCCCTGACCTCGAAACATCCAAGAATCTAACAGGATTAGAACTGTGAAGGAACTGTTTTGCACAGATCAGGGTGGAAGCTATCGCCCAAATGGTCGTCAACGTCGTTACACGTGAAGATGAATCATTCGATGCTTATAATAAAATTATGTATTTGAAGTGTGCAGGCACTCAAAAATACATTTGTGATACGTTACTTTTTTATTTCAAATACACTTTGTATGAATAAATAAATCAAATGCGTTTGTCTTAAGCACAAAAGACATGCACAGTTTGGGAATTTTTTAGAAATATTGTCCTATGTATGTACGTAGATATTTTCCGTTAATTAGCAGAGTGCTTTTTAACATGGTTACGGTAACGAGCTTAATATATTATTATATACGTGTTTATTACGAAAGTACTCCGTTCCATTTAAAGGTACAAAACCAAATTAAGCTCTATGGATTTATCCATACTAAGCTCAATATATTATACTCCTTACATTATCCACTCCCAAATGGAAGTGTTTAATATATCTATCTCTTCGTGCGTCAGCGAAACAGAACATTATCGTCTTGATCTTGCTTTACATTGGTTTTGCTTATATATATCAATCGCTTTTATAACTTATTAATTTCAGATATTTTGAACGCCTTTCGAATACTTACACATTTTTAAAAATTATTTTATAATGAGTTTAAAATATACTTGTAAACTACGAAGCAATATTCACCGAATTCCTTTTTTAAGCGATTTCGATAAAACAACATAGAATTATTAAATCACGAGTTTTTTAACATTAATTTAACAACGCATAATAGTAATATAATTATATTTTTTGTTAATAGAATGCTCTACATTGCTCTTTTACTCGACGTATTATTTACTGTACTTTAAAGGATAAACCACGGGAGTCAAGTTGAAACAATGAAATATTTAGGAAATAAGGATTTGTGATTATGCGATTTAAAATCGGGTTGTGGTCCTGTGGCTAGTGTCTCGGACTCACGGACCGAAGGTCCGCGGTTCGAATCCCACTCTACCCCAACTCGATTCCATTTTCTAATAGTGAGTTATTTACAACTCGTTGAAAATGGCCCTCAAAATTAAGTATTTGGGTAAATCATAAGAACGCAAATATTTATTTTTCTATAAATAAAAAAAAAAAAAAAAAAAAAAAAACATAATTTATTAACTAAATGAGTTAATTTTAAAAAGTAAAGACTTTTCGATGAAAAATAATGTTTTTCTTAAATATAATACATATAAAAGTACATATTATTTCAATAGTGTATCTGGGACCTACGGTTATGCACTTAGTAGCTGCAAGACTTGTTGTAACCTGACTTCTATTCTTATAAATTTATTTATTATTTTATTTTTTTAAATATTACTGAAACTCTAAGCTTCATTGTCAAAGAAAATATATAAAAAGGGGCTAGATTTCTTACTGTCCATGCGCTCTGTAGCTGCAAGGCGTGCTGTTATCTAGCTCCTATATATCGTAATTGTAATATAGCATAATTGGAGACGAGGAACTAGAATCCCAACCGCCCATGCGCTCTGTAACTGCAAGACGTGCTGAGATATTTATTCGTTGTACAGCGCCCTTGAGGTGATTTTCACAAAAATGGCGCTGTATAAATTATCTAAATATATATACATACTGATATTTTTGGCGTGAAAACAAAGTGGACTTCAGATTTTTATTTCAACTTAAAAAAGCTTTTTTGTAAGGAAAGTGGAATATGGTATTTTATTGATTAACATACAAAACCGCTTATTGCGATAATTTTTGCATTATTAACTTCAAAACGTCAAAAAATGGATTCCCATGTTTTATTCTCAGGGGTACAAATATTATGATAGTGATCGTTAATAATCTTTTTTAAAAGTATTTTGACGCCAAATGAAATAAAATTGTAGAAATTTAAAAATTAAAAATAATAACATGACTCCAACGCAAAATGGCTGAATGACACAAAAAGTTTTTTTTTCATTTTTTTATAAATACATTCAATAAACTTATGATACCCTTAGTAGATTGGCATTAATGATATTTATTAAACATTGAATTTAAGTATTTTATCGATTTCCAAGTATTAACGATTTTTAAAAAATGCATTAAACCGAATCAATCTGCGTTGTTTAAATATTATAGTAAGGAGGCCATATTATATAATTAATTCAAGCAATCTACAAACAAATCATTTATACAGCGCAATTGCAATTTTCGAGCATTTGAATGGCTTGGATATTCTCAAAAAAAATTCACAGGTTTTGGAAGCTCTCTTGAAGATGTAATCAATATGATAGTAAAATTTAGGTTTACGATCTAAATTATATCCCATGATCTCGGATCGTTTCAACGTTCATTAAAATCTTGTTGTTAATTGAATAATTAAATATGATTTTACTTATTTTTTATTTTAAAGTATTGGTTTGTTATTTTGCATATGTGATTTTTTAAACACATTTTTTTGTTTAGATTAAAGTACCTAATTAGCAGTGGAATAATTGATCATTAAGCATTTAATCTCTAGATAGCTAAGAGTCACCTAATTAGAATCTTAATTGTATACGCGTTAATTACCATATCCCTATGGAATAAAGCATGATTACGTACAACCAAAAACAACTTAATTTGAAAGGATAACGATCACACTGTCTATATACCATAACGTGAAAGAGTTTCCCTCAATTTTTTTTTATCGAAGACCTAATTAGATATTCCCTATTTGTATCAAATGAATATAATGTTTAACTAACGATGATTGGAATTCTCGAAGAGTAATAAAAAAAATATTGTTACCAACTATTAGGTTGAGTTTTTCTACTGACATTTCTTGGTGAAACTGCATTTTAATTATAATAATAAAAAAACGTATATAGTTTTAATCCACTTTTATTTATAACTTTTTACCAGTGACCGGGTTTCGTTGTGACCGACATTGTCAGAATTTTTAAACCCATTAATAAATTATGGTGTAGCATTCAAACTTTATTTGAACATCAAATCTTTCTTTCACAAAAATCAACAAATGAAAGACTTAAAGTACCATAAAGTAAAAACTTACATTTTTCTCCTTAAACAGGTCATCTAACTCTATTAAAATAAATATCAAAATTTAACTAACCACGTGGAGACTAAAAGCTAGTGCTTGTTATCAAAAACTTCTGGAATATAATCGAATTATATTTATTTAAATTCAAAAGACAAGTATGACAAGATGTATGAATGTGGAAGATAAATATTCATGTAAATCATAAGAAGGCAAATATTTCTTTAAAAAAAAAAAATAATAAAAATGTTTCAGAGTGTAAATTGGCTACTTGTACCAGCCAATGACAGGTCACCAGCCCTTCAAATGCCTTGACTTCCGTATTCCCTTTTCTTATAAACTTTGAATATCTGTTTTAATAATATGTTCATTTCAAGAACACTTTACGGAATTGAATCCAGTCCCCGACTACAAAAAATGGAATAACTCAAAATGTCAGAGAGTTTTAAAGGATAACTGAACCGATAATATTTTGAATGTAAGTTTTACTTGTAATCTGTTATTGTTTTTTAAAATTATTTACTTCTACTACTACCATCACTAGTAGGTGAATTGGTTCAGCCGGATGAATCTCACTCACATGATAAAATTTTCAGCTCTTTTACTTCACAAAAGTCAACAGATGGATGAATGAAAACAAAATAGGTTTCAAAACATGGATAGAACAGTGAATGTTACAGTGTGTAAATTGGATATTTGTACAAGCCAATGACAGGTCATAAGCCTTGTAAATATTTAGACTTCCATATTCTCTTCTAAAAATGTTTTCCTTCTCTGTTGCAACAAATCTTCCACATTCTTTCATCTTGCCATATGTGTCCGTCGGTTGTATCTGCTTTTGATATGGCTAGACTTGAGATTTCGGTTTATCTATCATGCCATGTCTTTCTTGGCCATCCTCAACGTTAGTATTCTTCCTCGTCATATAAATCTGTTTTACCATTCTTTCGTCATCCATCCATTTTACGTGACCGAGCCATCTGACCTTTCTTAGTGCTTAATTAGAAATGGCGGTGCGACGCGGGCTTGCCGTACCGCGCCCGCACGCTCACTGTGGACACTAGTTTGTTAACCATATGTTTGAATTCACCACGCCCGCGGCGCGCCGCCGTACATTGATTTTCCACACATTTGTCCAAGTGATCGTATATCAACTTCTGCTTGTATCCTTCCCATGCCAGTTACATGTTTTACTTCCATACTGTTGGGAAAAAATTAACGATGGTAATTATCATATATTTTAATTGATATTCAGCCAAAATGTTAAGTATGTAATATCGCCCAACAAAGAAAATGTATGCAAATCTTCCACGTTTACATGTTTAACGAATCTGCATTACGAAATCGTTAGTTTATAACGGGCGTTGGGTGTTGTGAGAGGCAAAGCAGTTGTGATAGTAACGGCTCCCAAGAGTGTAACGATCGTTGTAACGGAAGGTGAGGGCTACATCCAATCCGTTATCCGTTAGTTTAATGGTGAAGTTTAGTATGAGAGGTTTAATTTTATCAAACTTTGAATATTCCACTAAAATTACTTACATAATCCTTTGAAATTTACACAATTTCTAATATTATTTTGAGCCAAAGCTTATTCTGTTTGTAGTATAGAACATTTGCAAGACATAACTGTCACACGTAGAATAATCTAATAAAACTACAATTTTCATCATAATTCAAACATTTTTTAAATGAATAATAACAATAAATATCCTTTATATCTTATATAAACTAAAGAACTCTTTAAACAAACTCAAAAATTAAATTTAACTGAACTTTTCAAACTAGAGTCTTCAAAATTCATTCGTAAATTATTCACTGATTTAATTGTAAACGGAGAGTTCAGTAAAATTTAATTCTTAACTTGAAAAAAATTGTAGTAAACATGGACATAACACGAGAATATCATTTTTTTTATATGAGAATATCAGAGTTTAAAAGTCGACGATGAACTTTTTGGAAAAATTTATTGTAATTTTTTTTAAAGCTTCATTAGTAATGTTCCTTTGAAGTTTCGCGGTCTGTCCCTAAAAACCATTTATATGTTGTTTAGTTGTGAGATATTGCAATTTGAAAGTGTGATGATCATCCTTAACCAACAATTAAAATAAAACTAAAAAATCAATTTTCCAAAAATATTATTTATTGTGTTTATGAAATATGACAAATTTTTATTTAATTTTGTATTTATAATTATCAATTTAGACATATAAAAAAAACTATATAGTTACCAAATTTCGCAGGTTAATAATTTAATCAAATAGTTTTTGCCTGTCAATAAACTAACTTCATAAGCATTTCAATGTTGATAATTTTACTTTTACTGAATACAGCCCCCAGCATTTTAATAATATTATTAAAATTCAAATATGAATACAAATAAAACATATTTTTTAATATTTGAAAAATTACATTTTCGAAGCATTTGAAAATTATTGACCGAACATTCTATTTATTTTATTGTTATTTTATTTGTATTTTATTGAAATAAACGGCACTTAGTGCCTTTTACATGTTAGTAACAAATACAATTAAATGTACATACATTTAAGCATAATTAAAAGTAATACAGAGCAATTGAAACAATATTATTAATTAACAAATTAAGAATGCCTAAAAAGATAAATTATACTAAAAAAAATATTACCAATTATAGAAATATCGATAAAAAATGACAATTTGGTATTAAAACTCTTTGGTCCAGTTAAAAAAACCAATTTTGAATTACATTAAATGATAAAAAAATAAAAAATTATGTATTTGTATTTAAAACTAATACTAAGGTAAATAGTATATATTTATGTATAAAAGTATAAAATTATGTAATAAAAAAATGATGAAGAAAAATATTTTGTATTCATTAATAAATACAAGAAAAGAAACGAAAAAATAAAAAAAATACTTAAAAAGATGTTTAAACAATTTTCAACAATAGTAACAAATAATTATCTTAAACTATTACCAATGAAATACATGAATATAAAAACAAAATTTGAAAAAATAAAAAAAATTTAATCATTTTATTTTCTTATGTCGTTATGATTTCAGTTATTTTCTCCGAGTTTTGCTACATTGGATCCCATATTTAACATGGTTTTACAGGTTTTATTAACAGGATTAATATTTCTTGTGTTCTTTTTTTAATAAATATTTTCGTTCTTATGATTTACCCAAATATTTCATTTTGAGGGCCATTTTCAACGAGTTGTAAATAACTCACCATTAGAAAATGGGAATCAAGTTGGGGTAGAGTAGGATTCGAACCACAGACCTTTGGTCCGTGAGTCCAAGACACTAGCCACAGGACCACATCCCGATTCAAAAGAAAAATTCAAAAGTTCTCGAACTAACTTTATGCGTTATAGAAATATATTTGTATTTAACTTTAGATGCTTTTTAATTATTATAAAACTTTTAATGAGGAAAAGTTAAGAAAACACCAAACTCAAAATATAAGGCGATACAATAACCTGTAATGTGAGACAAAATTACGTAAGTGATAATAAAATATTTATCCCGACAATATTTCAAGATCTGAGCACTTGATATATTTTCAATGATTAAAAAATATATTTTACGCTCGTACTATCAGTTGCTAGCTTTTGTTAGACTCAAAAATCTCATTTTCCAAATTTAGTAGTTACCAATTTGTGCCAAAAACCTGACAAAATATTATATGAGATTATTTCTCCATACTATTATTATTTTATCATATGTTTAAGTGATTCCATTTTTTTTTTTTTTAAATGTCTAAGTTTAATAGTTTATTTACAAATAATGATAAATAAAACACAGAACTTTTCAATTGTGGTGGTTCAAACGGGAGGCTTTTGTTCAACACTGAATTCATGAAGAATACTGAGTAAGTAAATGTAAGTATTTCTACGAAAATGTGAATTTTTCATTAATCTTCTGTTGTTTTTCTAAATAAATAATATTAAATAACGTTTTCTATTCTGCATTAATTTTAAAGTGTTTCTACTCGTGAAAAATCTGTAAAATCCATTAAACGAATCAAGTGAGTGTATTTTTAATGTATTCTTTTAAATCGTTTTTTCTGCTTCTGCGTAGTCACTTTTTTGCTAAAAAATCTACCATTTCTTTAGATTTAAGAACAATATCATTAAAGTTTTTGTTGGCAGGGTGGATTTTTATGGCTTAAATGTTCGCACGGCAAAAACAAATTCTACGTACGCTGCCATCTTGATTACGAAGAGTCTATATCTCTCTCACACCTTGCTTTAATGGAAGTGCTAGGTCACTAGTGTTATAATCACTTGTATTAATAAAATTTAATTACGGAATAATTTGGTGACGCTAGTAATAAATAGAATGACAATTGAATTCGTCAAATCAACTAAAAAAGGTAATATATTGATAGATAGTTCAACAATAAGAACCTAATGGGGAAAGTCTTATTAGTATTTTTCTACGCATCGTCACAACTAAAGCATTTAATTTCACGGCAAAAGTTCTCCAAAATGTATGAAAAAGACAATAAAAATAGTATTCATTCAAATGAACTGATTTGCAACGTCGCAGGTTAAGGAGACCATGTGTTTACAATAACCCATAAATTATAGCGTTGTTATGTTGCTGTAAGAACCAGCAACATATTTCCGGTTTCAAGGGTAGCCATTTTTTTTGACGTTTTGCGTGTTTTGATGTTTAGTGGATACCAATAATTTGTTTTCATAATGTTGCAGGGTTTGACTTTTAAATGTCAGAAACACACCAACCTGAACTCGCGACGTTCAACCCGTAGTTATAATCAAACAAAAAAATATATCCTTGCGTTCAAAAAAACACTAAAACGAAATAACTGTATCAGTATTTTAGAATTTTAACAATATATCTTTTTAACATTTATGACTAAGTTAAGAATAACATCTGTCTTTTTTTTTTTTTTTATATCTGATGAAACTCAAAATGATTTTCTTATTTTTATTTTAACATCGATAATGCTGTTATTTTAGTTATTGTAATCAATAAATTAGCACATTGAAATGAATTAATAACCAATATTGCCCTTTTGAGTTAAATATTTTTTTCTCCCTTATCTTAATTGCCGAAACCTTTTTTTCGATCGGTTAACAGTAAAGTTAACTATTTTTTTTCAAAATATTTTTCGAATATGAGCATTTAACTTGCAAACAAACAAACCATCCGGCCGTTTTCCCGTTAACAGAGAGGATATAATGCCACATCATTCTGTCTTTGCTCTAAATTTATACGTCTACTCATGTACGCACGCCGATTATTCCTTCTCTTGAAAAGTCCATCTTCGAGTATTCGATGGATTTAATTGTTCCATCTCTTTCTCGATCTTTCTTGTTTTTTGCATCCATCAACATCGTTATTTGAACATTATAAATATCATTTTATAAATTAAAATTTAAACCAAAGTTTCAGAAGCCCTACTCATATCGACGTGTTCTAGAATAACTTTTATTAACCCTTCGCTTGTTTAGCAAATCTTTTCAAACGCAATATGCCCATATTAAATTGCCGGTCGCATTCATTAGACTTACCTAACTATTAATTGGTGGCTATTGAATAAAATTAATATTCTCGTTAAGTTGATTAAGTTCTAAGAAGCTGTATACAAATTTAGCTTCTTAATTGGTTTTGCTATTTTTGTTTAAGTCAAATATGCCAGTATCTATACTTCAACGGGATTAAATTAATTGTAAAACCTTATCAAATTAAAAGGAATTCATTAGTGTAATTACCTAATGGTATACAGAGAAAAGATTAGATGTAGAGAGATAGAGTTTAATATAAAGAATACGTCTTAAAACTATAAAGGTCTGAATCTAAGTGCCCCGGAATAATTTGCCTTCTACCAATTGCTACGTTACAAATAGTTATGTCCACTTTCACGTCAGTTAGCTAGCATTGTAGCAACGTCTTGTGCCAAGCAAGATAACATATTAGAGAAAAGATTATAAAAATCAAAGCCTTTGCAGAACTTATAGCCTGCTGTTAGCTGGTTGAAAGGGTCATTTTACACTCTATGTAATATTCATGATTCAGCTGATGTTTGACAAATTTTGAATAACCATGATATTTTAACCTACATAAAATTGTTAACTCCATCAGAAAAAAAGACCCAGCTTACGACGAAGATTATCATAATATCAGAAAAAAATAAAAATCACACTCCCATTTAAAAAGAAGACGCAGTTCAAGAATATAATTTTATGTAATTTAGTAGTCCTTTTTAACATCAGCTCTCATATTTCACTTCTAATCAACAGTCATTAGATAAAAATACTTCATGGGAACACTAAATCAACTTTGAGGTAAGGATGTCAATCCGGACCCATCACTGCCTCCATATAGTATCCCGATATCTTCAGCCAGCTCAATTTTTCGAGTAAGGTTCCTTTTGTCCTAGTAAGTTGGGTAGACTGCTAACAACAGTAACTCCGCTAAAGTCAAGTTAATTTTTAAAGAGTAACAAAAGGTTCATTGACTCTTCCGCTCAGCGAATAAAAAACACTCATTACATTTAAATCGTCAATGAACATACACATACACGTAACAATAAATCATGATAGCGAACACAGAATTACAAGCAACGCGATAATTTAGTTATAAAAAAAACAACCATGAAGCATGGAAATTCAAATTTATCAATACGAAAATTAAACGTATCACTCCTTTCTCCAATATTTTTTTTAGTTCGATAATAAGACTCCAAATTGTTTCTTGAATTCTAAAATGACGACAATAATGTCATAAATTAAATTTTATGGATATCTCTAAATACTTAACAGTACAAGGGTCAAACCACAATTCGACGTTACAACATCCTAAAATTACTTCACATAAATACCAATGTTGTTTGAGACATTGCACGACCAGCTATGTATCACTATATTTGCTAATCAAAAAGCTTAATTAGGGTTGATGTCACTCGCAGTACTGGAAACCGGGTGGAATTTGGTGATGAAACATCGAGATGCTTTCATCTCAAAAAAGCGTGATGACCCTGTCAATTTAGCGCGTAGGTGGCAGGTAGCGGCTTCTTTAGTACCTCATGCTTGAGTTTAGAGAATTCGCGTGAACTTGTATCGAATTCACACAATAAACCGCTGTTGTTAAGAGGATGCACGTGACGTACAAAAATGTCTTACAGGAGGGTACGAGAAGCGCTAAAAAATTTACAAAGGAATAGCACTGTGCGCAGACATTTCTCAAAAAGGTATTTTCAAAGTCTAATTTAACGTTAGAACCGCACCGCGCTGCAGAGCGGAACGACAAAAGTCAGTTAGAGAAGTATCAATTTATTTCAAAAGGCCCATGTAAAAGTTATTTAACCTCACAAGTATCCCATATAAACGTTCTTTAATCTCCTAAATATTGATGTTAATGTCACTCAATTGTGCGAGGGGTTTCAGACGACCTAGTTGGTATAATTACTTAATGCCTTGGTCTATGGTGATATAAGAACACCTAACGGTGCGGCGGCCATATTGTAAACAAACGAGTGGCAAGATAGTCTAAACCTGTTAGTTTAAGTAAATACGCTCCGTTTTAGGTTTCAGCCATGCACTTCTCTGTGATTTGCACGTTAGTTTTTAGCATCACATATACCAAAACAACCATAATCATGGACTCCCCATTTGCAATAGAATTCGCTTCCACGAACAAATTGGTCCTTTTACAACAAAAACGGTCGATTGTCGAGGAGTTTCCATTACAGCACGTTATCACTACGTGGGGAAACTAACTACGTAGAGGTTAAACTGTAAATTGCACCATAATAACTCGTAAAAAGGGTCGCGGCTCTTCACACAGATACGAGGCTAGTTTCTGTCGTGCGCGAACGTCGTTTTGGCTTAGATGACTTGCGCAACTGCAAAGACAAAATAATCGTACTTGTAGGTGAGCGGCAGAAAGCGGGGCGAAGTCAAAGGGGATCGCGACGGGAGACAAATTAGCATGTCGTTCATAGCTTCTACGCACGTAATTTAAAATTTACTTTCTTGTTAAAGATATGGGGGGTCAAAGTAATATCCCATTACTATAAGGCAGAAAAAACATTATTATCAAATGGGAAAAAGTTTCAAGTTACACGTAACTTTAAAACGTATGTGTTAAATAGTTTGTAAATTACATAAAAATATATA
Source organism: Micrasema longulum (assembly GCF_059751315.1). Lineage (NCBI taxonomy): Eukaryota > Metazoa > Arthropoda > Insecta > Trichoptera > Brachycentridae > Micrasema > Micrasema longulum. Next base: position 200,718 of record NW_028278563.1, on the reverse strand, counting down.
TAACGCTATTATAAGAGCACACGTGATAATATATACATGTGTGTACTATAACAATAATTAGATAAATAATAAAATATTTACAAAAAATATTTACGTAGCGCAATACCGTCTTTAATGTGCCACATATCGTACAAAAATCCATCGCGTTTTTCCTAGCGAGTACCACATCCCTCTGCGTGTCGAATATCTCCCCCAAGTGAAATCTCTCTGCCGACAGTCGCTAATGACGGACGCTTTTTTTTCCCTCACTATTTCCCACCTAACTCTGGAATACCACACACGCCACCTGCAGACGGAAACACATCACCAAAGTGTCCATTCATTTTCTTATGCAAGAAAAAATCCTGGTTTGTTTAACTAATGACTTTCTTACATTGTCGTACCGGTAGTTTGTAAACGTACATTTCCTATCGTAAAGATAAAGTTAAAAAATAAGAAACTAAGCCACCGTCGACAAAATATATTCCGCATTTTAAAAAAAATAAAAAGCACCTTCAAGTATTTCAAATCAAAAATTAATTGAAAATCCATCTTTTTATTTATTTAACTTTTTGTACTTAACGTTATTTTAACATTGGCGGGCTTATTGCCAAATGGCAATTTCTTTCAACCAACCAATAAAATAAAAGTTTTATTTTTATAATTCAAGTTACAGAACATATTATATAGAAAAAAATATTAAAAAGCTACTAGATATATGAAAATAAAAATAAATGTATTAGTTTAAAAAATTACCTTAAATCAAAACTATTACTCAATGGGAAAAGGGAAAAAAGAGGGAAAAGGAAAGGAGGAGAGATTTAGGAAGAGAAAGGAGATGTTTCTTAAAACGTGATTTAAACGGAGATAATGTAGTAACATCTTTGATGGTGGATGGGAGATGATTCCACAGTCGAGCCGTATGGACACTATATGAGTTAGCGAAGAAAGAGGAATTGTGGATGGGTATTAAGAGAGTGCCTTGAGAATTAGAACGAAGAGGTAAACCATGAACTGATAAGCGTCGAAATTTTTCAGGCGGGTATAAAAGAGCGTTAGGACTATGAAGTACGTTGAACAGAAGTGAGAGGGAGTGATAGTCTCTCCGCTGTCTAATTTTGAGCCAATTTAATTGCCTACGATAATGATAAATGTGGTCATATTTCCGAAGACCAAAAATGTACCTTATGCATGTATTCTGAAGTCGTTCAAGTTTATCGAGTTGCTTATAGCTTAAATCAGTCATGGAAACATATTTTTTTCAAAAATATTTTATATGGTACATTAAAGGATTTTTTTTAAATATTTCAAATCAATCATAATTGTGTAATAAGAAATGAGCAACGGGTTGGCATGGTTGAGCAAGTGTTATATGTTCGTCGTGTTAGTAAATATATTGTTTACCATAAAATAACCACCCTTGTCCGTCTTTGCCGCATAGTTTTATGTTCTTTTTGTTCAGTTTCTTGTATATATGTTTTTTCATGAATCTGTTGTAATTGGCTTAGGCCGTATATTTTGTAAATAAATATTGAGCAAAACCTAATAATTTTACATATTTTTGGGTAACCTACCCTGAGAGTAGGAGATTAAAAGTAAAAATGCAATCAATGCTTACTATAATTTTATTAATATGTATATTTTCACTTAGTACATAACAATTCGCCACCCTAAGTAGTAAAACTTTTGAGTAAACAAATGGTCAAAAATGATATTTTGGCGTTTTCTGTTAGGACTTTAAATAATCTTCCTATCTTCCAAATATATTATAAATTACAAAATACACATGTGTGTTTGTCTGTCTGACTGTTTGTCCGTCACAGCATCTCCTCTGAAACGGTGAGTCGCAGCGACGTAAAATTTGAACACGTCATTTACGGTAAAATTCTTGGTTTAACTGTAATATTTTCGAGTCGAATTTGCGTCAACTTCTACTCCATCTAGAATAATTTTTTTTAGCGGTAAATTATAGAGACTTGAAATTTATAACAAATATGTTAAATACCATTTCGAGACTAACTGCACTTTTTGTAAACCAAGTTTTTTTTCTGCTGTCGTCGCTATAGTTATTTCTGTTATTTATTCTATCTTTTCAACGGTTAGTCATAAAGATATGAAATTTCAAATTTATATGCATAATTTAAAGATGAAATTACGTTTAAAACGAAATCGAAATAACGTTTGATTTTTTTTAATCAATGGAAACTGATTTAACCCAATCACGCGCAAACCCGGGTTAAATTTCTAGAATGTGCATAAAACCTGTATATTTTTATATTATAAATTCTTATTATATTTTTATGTTATAAAATAAAATGTTAATCAAAAAAACCTTCGTTACTGAAGTAAATACTGTTTTTACTCATCCCTGAACAAAAATAAGTTTTGTACTTACGAGTTTTACCAGTTAGGCTGACGATATTTTTGTTTACGATGCTGCAAAACAAGGTTGATCAATATATTGTATTTAGTTTCATGTTTTAATTTCAGTTGCCCACTAAGTCTAGAAACTTTTATGGTGAGACACAAATTTTTCGACATGTCAAATATAAAGTTGTCGGCTTCGTGGTGTAATAGTCAGCGCATCTGCCGACCATTCAAAAGGTCTCGGGTTCGATTACTGACATAGTTGATATTAAATAATTATTTTTAAAAATATGTTTTTGCGTAAGGCTGATCATTTTACCTTCTTGTAAGAAAAATGATCAAGATACGCTGCGGTTGGTGTGTTAATGCTGTTTCCTGTGCACTTTGGAACAACTTAATACGTCAGCATGCGTCGCACTCTGAGTAAAAACACAATTTGGTACATGATTACAACACCAGGTTTACTAGTATGGAAGGGCTAGCTGTTCCTAGATATTGCAATAAATATGGAAAGAGGACACTGCAATACAGTGTTTCTTAAATATTTAACATGTAACCAAACAATATTAAAAATACCGAGTTAAATACAGGAATGAGACGTATAATCAAATTATGGTTAATTAAAAAAAGTTTTTTGTGTTAGTAATAGTTTTTAATTTTTTATAATGTAATAAAATATGGTATAACATGTAATGTTTTTCACGTAAAATTATTTTTAATGTAGTTTAATTATGAATAGTCAAAGCAATTTAAATATTTTTGAAAAAAAAAAAAATATCATTCTGAATATAATAATAACAATAATTATCAAAGTTTATTAATAAAAATAGCAATAACTTTATCTACTACATACACACTTGGGTAATAGATTTTTCTGGATCATGTTTAGTCTGCCTAACTAGGTACAACCTGTTTTAAGGCATACATTTTTATGCAAAATATAATCAATAAAATTACTATCTACTTGTTAATTTACTTTACAGTAAAACAATATTAATTTATTATTATGGAATGGATTTTAAGTCAATTTTACATTTTTCTCGACCTACACCCAGAGACCAATTTTTCACTAATTTATTTAATATGGAAGTTTTGGATTTTTAAAATAGGAATTCAGTCGACAGTAATAAGAATAAGCTAGTCCGACTAAACTCTAACATCTTTTTTAAGATGGATTGCCTAATATTTTTTTTAACTGCCGACCTCGTGGTGTAGTGGTCAGCGCGTTTGCCTACCATGCAATAAATCTCGATTTACTTTTAAAAAATGTGTTTTCACGCTATAATATTTCATTGTCCCTGGGCTGGTACCTAAAGCGTAAGACTGATCATCTTACCTTCATGTAAGAAAATGATCAAGATATGCACCATTAGGTGTGGAAAAAGAATGATGATGATCATGATGAAAATGTATAGTTAGTGCAGTTATACAAGAGCAATTAACAAATGTATTGAAAAATAAATCATTAGTTTAACGAGTACTAAAATAAAACCACTAAATCTTTGGTTCTTTTTTGCTAAACGATATCCTAGTTTCATGGGTGGCAACGCTAGTGTATTGTTACCGGGGATCACACATTTCTTTGTTGATTAGAAAGCCAGGAGAGACGTTGGAACACGTAGATGTACATATGTGTGAAGTAAAACACTATAGCTACATATTCACATATTATTGTAGATTCTTGAGGATTCCGTAGTACCTAAATATTATAAAAAATATTTCAAAACCCAATAAAAAAGTGGTAAATATGTATGTTTAAATAAAAATTGAATTTATATTCACAACTCAACTGTTATCTTCAACGCTAATTTTTTTTTAACCATATACTGCCCTCATAAGCAAAAAGGCAGCTATTCGCAAAAGTCATATTTTTAAAAATGACACTTTTAAATATTTATTAACTATTTCTATTTTCTATTTCCTTTATTTCTTCAGGTAACTCATTTATTTATTTTTTTATTTTTTCAAAATTACACTTGTTTAAATATTTATGAACTTATTAAGGCTTTTTAGGCTATGCCCGTGTCAAGCCACAATAAAAATACATATTCAAATTAATAAGATCAAATTATAATGACATAGAATAACAATCTAGAAAAAAAAGTAAATGAAATAAATAATAAAATTCCAAAGAATAGAATACAAAAAAGATAATCAGAAATAATTTTTAAAATATAAATTATACAAATTAAGAATCACACATAATCAAATATACAAAATAATGGTATCATTAAAATCAACAAAATAATAGTAAAATATATTAGTATTAAAAAAAACAAAGTAACAGTATCATTGAAATCAACAGAAAAATAATATATATATAAATACAAAATTGAAATGATAATTGATATAGGTTTTCTAGAAACTCACTCAATACAAAAAAGTATGAAATATAACAAATAGGAGCAATAAATCATATGCCAAATAATAGTTTGTACTAAATTAAATTATACAAAAATACATATTGAAAAAAACATAAAATTATCAAGATATATAAAAAGCATGTTTAAAAAACCGTAAAAAATCAGTAGTAAACACTTAGAGTATATATACTCTAAGAGTAAACACAGCATGTCAACTGTTTCTAAGCATACAATCTGTATACACTGTGTTTTTGCTTATGAATTTCCAAAACTTTAAATAAAATGTGTAGTTTATTGTACTGAAATAATTTAATCACTGCTTTTTGTTTTATATCAAATAATATTTTGAGTTTGTCCAAATTTTTTTAGACAAGGAGATGAAGAACATTTTACAAGAACATTTTATAAGGTAATATAGAGATCAAGGCATCTACAGGGCTTATGACCTGTCATTGGCTGGTTTAAGTGGCTTCTTTACACACTGTGTAATATTACCTTCTCTAAAATGTTCTTCGTCTCTGTTGTAATATGTTAATATAAACAGCTTCCTAGGGAGTTGAATCCAGTCTTTGTCTACAAAAATTTGGACAAACTCAAAATATTGTTGATAAATTCACCTGGTCTATGAAGAAGTATAAAAATTTCAGCCTTTCCCTAGTATGTAGGTGATATAATTAAATCAGATGAATTTCATTAATAAAGGTTTTGGCTCTTTAACTTCTAAAACATCAACAGATGAAAGAATTGCAGGAATAAAGATGTTCAAATATGGGCAGAATCGTAAATGTTATACAGTGTGTAAAGTGGCCACTCAAACCAGCTAATGACAGGTCAGAAGCCCTGTAGATGCCTAGACTTCTATATTTCCTTCTCTAAAATATTCTTCATCTCTGTTGTAATTGTTTCTTTTTTTTTCTTTCTTCAATGGCCTACGGTCAGACGCTGAAGTCTTTGTGGGCATTTTTTCCAAATTATGTTGCAGCTTAATTTTAAGATGTTTTTTTTAAAGTGTATTTTTGTAATTAAATTTCTATGTCAACATATGTATGGAAAATAAAAAAAAAAAAAAAATTAAATCAAATAGGTCGAAATTATTGAAATAACATTTCTTCGTATTTAATATGTGATTTTTTGTCAAATAGCTGCCTTTTTGCTCATGTGGGTGGTTCACTCCATAACTACGTTTAACATTTTTAAACAAATAAACATTTGCGTTTTTCTGACTAACCCAAATATTTAAACTTTGGGGGGCATATTAAAATAGATGTAAATAACTCACATTTATTTATTTATTTTATATTTTTACATTGTTTGTATTCTTTTTTTATACAGAATAATGTTCCCTTACTGTGGTGTCCCGTGCCGAGGGAAACATTTTACAAAATGTGAAACATGCCTAAGATTAGCTATTTAAAAAAATTAACAAAATCATAACAATAAAAAAAACATTGTGAAACCAATTAACATAATTTTAATTAACATAATAAACAAAAAAAAACAAAAATATTCATAAAAAACATAACCAATCTATATAGACTAATTAAAAAAAAAAAAACATAAACAGTGCATACATTTTACATATTTGGAAAATGGTTATCAATTAAAATCAAATAAAAGTCGCGAACCTCATTACTACATAAATATCTTTAACACCATAAACTCTGTTACCAGCGTAAACATAATGACCACATCTACCATTAAAACCATAACCACCACCAAACATCATAGGTACCATGATTACCATAAATACTTTATCCGTTATAAACACTTTGACACTAATGAACACCGTGACAACTATAAAAACCCAAAACAAAATAATAAAGTACACCATGAACATTGAAGCTTCCATGTTCTAATGGCTGAGACGCTTGCCTCACGCTCGAAAGGTTCCGGGTTTGATTCCTGATAAGGTAAAACAAAAATAGATTTTTCTAAAAAACTGTTTTTTTTTTTATTTCAACTCACTACTGTTATTTATCCTTCTGGCCTGTTGTAGTGCGGATTTTTTTTATTAAAATTATTAAAAATTACCAACAATATTCCTACCATTAACTTTACTAACATAAACATAATTTCTACTATCAACACTATAAGTATCTTTGACACCAAAAAACTTTGATTGCAAAATTGGAAAGGACGTTTTCACAATATAACAATTATATTATGAAAACGTCCTTTGAAAATATCAGTGAATACATAAAAATTATTTTCCAAAAATATTAATGATTTTAAAACAAATAATGATTAAGTTATATTTTGACGAAATCATTCAGGTGGCTAAGCAAATATTTGTTTGACGGTGAATAGATCAATTAATTTGTTAACATTGTGTTTAATTATTGTTTTTTTTTATTTTAAGGCATTTTTTACTGAATGCAAGAGACATTGAATAACTCATAAAATTTACAACTGAATACATCACACAATTTTATTCGTTTCTAACTTAATTACAAAGCGGCCTTGACCTCCAAACTAAATTTTATTGCAAGCGTTATATTCTCACGCCTTCAAAAAAATCCTTAATAAAATAAAATCTATTTAAAAATATAATGTGCGTACCCAAATTTTGATAGACAAGGAAACAGTTGTTTCATCATTTGTAAAAGTTGAAAATCGAAAGTAATATTAACGTTTTTGATAACAGAATGATTTTCCATATTGAAATACTGCTTAATGTCTTTTAGCTATTATTTATCATCAAAATCACGTCTTCAGCTTTTTCAGTTGTTAATTTACACCTGGGCCCCGATTACAATGGGAAGTTAAAATTTATTTTCAATTTTAAATACTTTAATTTATTTTTCTGTATGAAAAGTAGAATATCCATAAGTGTTTTTCTTTTTAACATGTGCAAACATACTCATTTCGTACACAAATATCGACTTTTCTTTAAAAAGAATCGAAAATAAATCTGTTAACTTTTAATAAAATAAATAAAACAACTTTGTTTTTGACCACTAATTTTTATTTTTCACCGACCGGTTTCAAAGCAAACAACTTTCTGTTAACTTTTCATTGAATCGGGGCCCTAAAGGAAGTAGACTTGTGGCATTTTTTATCAAATCGATGAATTTACTATTTTATAATATTTTTCCAAGATAACTAGACTATTATTAAATTTTTCTGGTTCGATATTTACTTGTAATTTTAATAAAAAACAAGCGAATTTTATAAAAACATGAATTATCCATGTCTGCAACAATGTTTTAAATATGTTCAAATGTTTGCAGAATGGCTGGATTTCCCCCATAGACCGGTATCTACCTCAAAATTTGTTGCAACAAAAGTAAAATACATTTTGGAGTTGGGAAAATAAAAGTCTAGGAATTTAAAGGGCCTATGACCTTTTGTCGGCTGATTTTAGTGGCCACTTTAAACAGTTTGTAACATTCACCACTCTGCCAATATTTAAACATCTATATTTCCTCAACTCTTCCATCTGTTGACATTCAGGCGTTGCTTTGTAGTGAATTGGTTCAGCCGGAGGAATCTCACCCACGTGATAAAGGTTTCAGCTCTTTTACTTCACAAAAGTCAACCGATGGAAGTGTTGAGGAAATGTGGATGTTTTAAGCATAGGCAAAGACGGTGAATACTACACAGAGTGTAAAGTGGCCAGTTAAACCAGGTCATAAGCCTAATAAATAGACAAGTCTAGACAGACTTCAATATTTCCTTCTCAAACATGTTTTTACCCTCTGTTGCAACAAATTTAGATATTTAATTATGTGCTGAAATAAAAACATTGGGACAATTGCAAAAATAAAATCTCCTAGATAGATAGCGCATAATTTTAATGATATCGTTTTTATATATATAATATTTTAAGGATTTCATTGATTTTTTAAAATTAAAACATATACGGCACTTAGTGCATTTAGCAAATTAATTGCATATACATTAAAATACACAAATGTAAGTGAAATTAAAATAAAAATAAAAATTTAAAGCAAATTAACAGTTATTTACAAATCAATAAATAAAAAAAAAGATACCCAATTTAAAAATTACATCACCAGTTATAAAAATATTTAAAAAAAGGAAATATTCGGTCACCAAAATATTATGAACCTGTAAAAAAAAACTCATAAAGCAATACATAGTAATAAAGAAATTAAAACAATTTTGAATAACACAAAACGATAGAAAAAAAATATGTATTATTATTTAAAACCACTACTTAGGTAACTACTATTAATATATATAAAAATACATATTGAATTAAAAAAATTGATAAAGAGACATATTACTGCTTAAGTCATGTTTTGATGTTAGAATATGCAGAAAGATCCTTATAGTTGAAGAGTTATTTCTAGTTAAAAGCGAAAAAAAAATATGTTAAAAAGTTAGGAACTCAATTAAATAATAATGCTTGTATTTTTTGTATCTGTTTTTATGTTCAAATTATAGAAAATCTATTTACATTTATTTATTATTAGCAAAATGTGTATTTTGTTTCTTTAACACAAAACGGTTCAAAAAAGGTCAAAAGCCGCAAAATTTACTCAATTTCATATTTCGTGTTAGGTTCTAGGTTTAAAAGAAAGAAAATTAAATTATGTGGTGTACTGAAGGTATGTGAAATATTGTTCCTACGTTTATGGACGTATAACTTATTAGATCTATAAAAGACGTTGCCTCGAAAGACAAAAGCACCTTTATAAAAGGAGAGGCTTTTAACAATATTACTATTTGAAAGCAGCACTTCTGTATTGAATTTCTTTCCACGTTTCTCTGAGTATCGCGTCGCTTCGATTTGAGGCGGTATAAAATTAATCTTTAAGTATTTGCAAACAGAAAATGCTGAGTATTTATTAAATTTTCTCTTATTTAATAAATACCCAATTATTGTTTGCAAATAACACTTAAAATTTTCAGCAATCGAAATTATTTATCTCCCAATCAATCAAAGTTCATTTTGTAGAATCTGTGAGTACGCTAGCGTCGGAGGTTATTAGATTTGAGTTATTAGATATTGAGTTTCCTATTATCAGAATTATTTTGGTTACCATTGTGTTGAACTCAATTAATATGTTCAACGTATGAAAAAATAAGTTTTAAAAAAAAAGTAATTGGTCCACAATATTTTTTCATAATCTTTTAGGAGAATAATAATATTATTCAAGTGGATAATTTGTCGAACCGGAGATCACTGATTTGAAGCACTTACTTGTTTGACCAATATGAAAAATGCGTTTAATTATTATTTTCCTTTTTTTTTTAATGACTAATATCGTTATTTTTAATTCGGTTTTAATTTTGCGTTTATTTGATTTATTACTATAATTTTGTTTTTTCATTTCATTAAAAACGCGTTTGGAACGATCCAGATATTCTTAACAGTTGTATGTAAATTTGAATGGATATTTTTTTTTTTTTGTTTTTTAATTATTTTTATAACCGTAGCGTTTGTATCTTCGTCTTCTTCTTAGATTACTTAAACCAAATATTTTTTGTTGTGGGATATTAACTTTGTCAAGACGCTAGCAAGTCAAGTAATGAACAAGATACCAGGATAAAAATAAAAATTTTATTTTTGTGATTTAAATCTAAATCCTGTTATAAATTAATAAGGTTTAAATAAAAAAACTTGACATGAAATAACTGCCCAACTTTTCAATACTGTGCACATTGTATAAATTACATTTATGAAATTCCTAGATACTTTATTTTTCCTAGAAACTGCAAGAGTTCTCGGATAATATGTGAATACTTAGCATAATATATGTTTTTCTACTTTAGACTTATGTAGGTATTCTCCGATTCTCGGTAGCTTTCGGTATCCATAATATAAAGCTTCTAAACCCCTATTGTCATCCAACTTTCTGCATCTACAGAAATTTAATGCTTTGTGTAACTTATTATTTTAATCAAGGCTAAACGAAATGCATGCATTCAGGAAATGCTAGAGTTGCGATTATTCTTGTTATGCAATTATAATAATTGGAAATGTTGTGATAAAATTTGAAATCTTGATGAAGAATGTGAGTTCATTGAACGCACAAACATATTATCAGTTCACGTTTATTAATTATCAAGTCAATATGTTTTAAAAGCTTCATTTTTGGATACTTTAAATTATATAAACAGATAATGCGTTTTATGTTCCAGAACAATGTGTTTTTTAACCCTTCTCTTACTATGCTGAAAAAATCCGTGTATTCCGGTCCTGTGTAGTCAACTCACAAACAAAAATGAAGGATTTAAAGCCTAAAAAATGAAAGGTTTATAGACAATCGCTACAATCAACTATATTTAAAGTAAAAACTATAATACTTTTAATATAATTGATAAAAATATCAATCGTGTATTCGACTTTTTTAAACATCATCACTTCGAAAATGCGACACATCGGTAAGCTTTAGATTGTATAGGGGATTTTTCTCCAATTACTGAGAAAATACTTTTGCTGTACCCAATGAGTATTTTTTTATTTACCAATTAAATATTTCAGTCGATACGCAAAACATTAAACGAAGAAATATCGATAATCTTAACCCTGTATTTATTACATTTACAGATATGTTTAAGTTATTCGTTTACTAGTTACACATCACTGGAAAGGTAAAGTTAATAACTCTTTATTGAAACATGATTTCGTCATTTAAATGTTATTTATTGATTAAATGGTTTATAAAAACTTGCTTGAAATACGATATCGGTCAAGTAGCCGCCTCTTTCCGTGGCCAAAATCCTATCTCTTTGAAGCATATTTTTCTTTACATTTTTACTGACTTATTTATTTATTTATTCACACTCTTTATCAACATACAATTCCATGTTCACTTTCCCCAGCTAACAAGGGTACATACCCCGTTCCAAGCTAGACAATTACATTTTAATGTATTAAAATAGTTAACAAATTAATATAGAGCACAGACAAACAAAATATAAACTTATTCGGATACACATTTTGATTCATATACAAACAGACATACACAAATATACACACATATATATATATATACACATATATACACATGTACATACACACACACGTACATATACCCATGCGCATACACATACATACATTCATAAAAACATAGACAATTTATTTATGCGAAACTTCATGGTTGTCATCTATAAATATATATTTTTTTAATTATTCCTTATTTTTTATAATTTATTTTTGACTTCTAGTGTAACTTTGCAATTTCTTTCCGAATGTTATCCGTAAGCATCAGAATTGTCGTAAATTTGCTAGTGTGTACCTTTTTATTAAGATCCCTTATGAATGACATTTATTATCCCTTGCTTTTTCAAATTTTGAATATTACCTATACCTGTTATTTTTTCTTTTTTTCTGCTGCATTGACATGTTTTTATACTTTTAAACTACTTTTAATTACTAATATTGTATATGTATATAAAATCAATACATTGCTGCTCTTACTATGTGTCATTATTTTGAAGATGTTTTTAAATTAACTTAAATTTATATTCTTATTTAAAAATTCATCTCATCGTTTCTTTGAATCCCTTAAAATATGTATGTGTATATTTATGTTTTTCCTTTTTACAAAAATGTTTTTATTATTTTATTTTATTTTTACATCCGAGCATGTTTTTCATTATTTATTTTAATTCTTTACTTTTAAATACTTTCACAAATTTTCTTCATTTTTTAACTTTAATTTTAATTTTTAAACAATTTCTATTTATGTTTTTTTTTTCCTTCTCTTTTTTGTGATTTAATTAATAACCTTACATATAATTACTTTATAATATGGAAATTTCGCTAGTTTATTAGAGTTAAGTCTAACTGTGTAAAATATAAAACTTTGTTACTGTTTCCTAAATAAATAAAAAAACATTTTTTTTTTAAATTTAAAAAATGAAAAAAATCGGTGGTGGTCGAATCAGAGGATCGGGGGCCAGTCGACATCACCACTTTTTGACATTATCCGGCCGGAAAAATGTTACTCCGAAAATTTGCATCGTTGCATGACCCGTGTGTGACGTGGTACGATCCTGTGGAAAATTTTTCCAACATGTCATGATTGTTTTCCAATACCTAAATTCCTTTGCACGGCATCGATAAGAGGTGCCCGGATGTCGGCAAATACTGTGCCTCGTCGCACCTCATCAATATTTTCTGAAATACGGTGAGAACGTTTTTGTACGTACTTTGTTTTATCTTCCAGTAAATGAAAATTTTTAAAAACATTCATTACTCTCTGAATATTTGACTAACTTGACTTGACTAAATATTTTTTTCATCATTTTAAAGCGTTGTTGTGGCGTTAAATGCTCCATCGTGTTTTATTATTAAACACTCTCTACAACTGACAAATATGAGCCTACAAATGACAACCAAATCAAAATGTCGACATGAAATGTCTCTAACGCACCCTGTTTAGTATAAAGATTTACAAAAATAATTATATTAATTTACCAAATTAAATTTTGGTAGGGTCACGCTTGTGTATATTGTGCTGAAAAATATTTACAAACGCCCGTAAAATCCTATTTATTTATTTATTGTAAAGAAACAAACAGTCGACAATGAAATAATATTAGTTTTTTAAATACGGTTTAAAGACAGACCAGCGAAGTTTCTAAATAAAAATCAAACATATTATTAAATTGCGTTACAGCAAAAGGATGTGTTTATGTGTGTTTGTATGAGAGTAAGTGTAGATGTGTTTTTATGTGTATTAGTGTGGGAGTAAGTGTTAAATAAATAGTAAGCGGGATTGTATCGCAGCCAGAAAAAATAAGTCTTAATATTTTTTTTTAATATCAATATGTGAAAAAAAACATTATAGTTAGAGCAAGAACGATAGAGGAAAAAGTGTTCTGCATAGTTAGTGCTACAGACTGGCAGATGGAATAAATACTTATTTCTTGTCACGCAAAAGGGGACATTACGACTAATTTTGGAGAGGAGGTTAAAATAGTCTACCTAATTATTTTATAATTTATGTAAATAGCATAATTTAGATACAGTTTGTCTATTTTCAAGGGTAAAAAATCCATTTTGTTTGGCAGATTGGCTGTAAGTACAAAGCGTTTTATTGTTTTTTTATAATCTAGGTATTTTAAAATTTTTCGTTGAACATTTTCAATCTTTTCTATGTTTGTTATGTATTGCGGGCTCCACACAACGGATGCAAACTCCAAATTACTGCGTACAAAAGTTTTGTATAAAGTTTTCAATGTATTTTGTTTTTTAAAAAGTTTGGAAATCCTTAAAATGAAGCCCAGCATTTGGTAAGCTTTTTCCACTGTTACCACTGTTGTATTTCATTTGTAATACCACCAATAGTCCCCTACTCCCAGCGTCCATGAATGGTCTTTCAGATCCCGCGAGGCCCTGGCAATGTGGCCAACAGCATTAACATCAGTGTTATGATTGCTATGGCAAAAAAGGAGAGGATGAATGACGAGTATCCGGCGCCATAAAACGGGACCCCTTCAGCTGAGGGTTGGTAACTGCGACAAAAATTCCACCGAAGAAGGCAACTGGAAACCACATCTGTAAACTTGCTGTTCCCCAGGATAACTAAAAAAAGCTTCTTCCAAGTGGTCAACAACGTCAGGGGAACCTGACATCATACGGGAAACAGAGAATAATTACAGTACTAAAATTACAGTTAATTTTCAATACTAACCATTTTGGCGTTCTTTAGTTGAATGGACATTTTCGTTTAGTGAGGTCCTTAAATTGACATTTGTTTGTCTATTTGGAATATATTGTTATTCCAATTAAAAATCATGGTTGTAAAAATAAAGAATAAAAATAAATAACAAAATAAATAAGCATAATAATTAATTCTACACATTATCTAAAAGTGTGAAATTTCAAACTTTGACAATTTTCATTAAGTTCAATTAATCATTAAGATTGTGAAATACAGTTGCACTTGCAATTTCGTGTCTAGTAATAATTTAGAAACACTCTTTGGTTTTGCGGTGTGAACTTATCTTTGAAGTATTCCCAGGAAATAAATCTAACGGAAATAGATTTGGTGAACGCTCAGAACAGAGAATTATTGAACAGAAAGGGATATTATTTATCTGGTTAGGAAAGTTTTATCAACACAAACCCTTGATAAAAAAATAGGATTTGCAGCCCCTTAAAAATTTTGCAGTAGCTCGCTTAAATTCGATAGAAATATATTATTGTTATCAAAAACATTTTTCACTTTGTGGTATGACATTTTACACTTATTTGTTGATAAATTTGTATTAACCACTTAATTTTTTATTTTTTTTAAATTACACTTCGACCGGTTTCGAGGTTACTACCTGATCGTCAGGAATTTAACTAACTTATAATTACACGCGTTGCTATTTATATAATAAAATATTGTATGAAAGAGACAAAAAATTGAAAGAAAGAAAGAGAAAGAAGATAAAATTAATCATAACGGGAATAGTTTTAAAAGAGGACTCGAAGTTAAATTTAATTGATTATTTATTATTTGAAGTTTTTGATTAATGGCTTTACTAATTTCTAATCGTTCTAAATTGATAGAAATAATTTCATAATTTTTATTTATTTACTTATAAAAAATGTGTCTTGCTGCTTTATACATGCATTTATAAAAGGTGTCTATAAATGCTTAAAATTGATATTAAATTCGTTTTGTACCTTTAAAAACAAAAATGTTAATATAAAATGGATGAATGCCGAGTTAACGCGGTGACAAATGAGTGGGAAATCAATGTATGATATGGTTACTAATTATAAAATCAGGTAAGAGTGTAAATCTGAGTAAAAAAAATTTTTTTTTGAAAAGATTAAAAAAGGGTATCTGAGATGGTTTGTTTATGTAGAATGAATGGATGACGAAAGTATGGTAAAACAAGTATACATGGCAAAAATGAACGGTTACGTGAGACGAAGACGACCAAGGAAGACGTGGCATGATCAGATAAACCAAAGCCTTAAGTCTGATCATAACAAAAGCAGACAGAACCGAATGGCATGTACGACAAGATGCATGAATGTGGAAAAAGCTAGAAATATATGCCAGTATAGACGTGTGAGGTGGTCCATTATCTCTGCCTACCCCTACGGGGAAATGGCGTGATGGTAGTAGTAGTAGTAGTAGTAAATATTTAAATATCAGAATGCATGAAAATCTAACTCGAAATTTTTGTTTTCTAAGTCAACCTAAAAGTCATTATGTAAAACGTTTTTAAATAGAACATAAATAAATAATACATTTTAAAAATAACTTCAAAACAACTTTCATTTTCTATTTGAATATGTCATGATCTTACTTTATACATTAAAACTGTTTTCTTAAAACTAAAAGTTCTTTTGAAAAAACTGTTTTCTGTCATTTTTGCTGACGCTGTTCAGTTATATTAAATTTAATTAAATTTTCTATTTTTTTCTACGGTTGAACCTCCGTGTTGGAATATTTCAGCCGTGTTCATCGTGATAGGAAATAACCTCTGTCCTATGTGGTGCATCTGTACGTGATGCCTGAAAGATATTACTAGAGATTCTGCAAAATCGGGCGCTGAAAACTGAAATTGAAAATAAATCGAATGATGTAGAAGGCGATGTATTTCGGACAGAAAGCGACAAGGGCGCGGCGTTAGCTAAAGGCACCGCATCATTTCATTCGATATGATACCATATGAAATAACAGAGCGGCTTTGAAATGTAGTAGTAAAAGTCTTTGATAAACTTTAGGGTTTCAAATTTTTCAGTCATAGTATAGAACTAAAATGTATTTCAGGTGAAATTTTATACTTTGCTTTGCAAAAATATGTCGTATTTACAAATTAATAACATTCAAAAACTAGTTTGAGTAAAGGCATTTTTGTGCCTGTGTTAATATTGATTAAAGCAATGATACCAATAAAAATATTTCCTGTGTAATTTGGTAGAAGCATTCGTGATGTGAGTCCAGAGGTGCATATTATAATTTTAGAAATTGTCGGTAACGACGCCATCTTTTAAACACAATTAAACGGCGTTAACTAGAGAACCTCGTCTACATGTAAGTTTATTTAGTGAATAATTTAAGACAAATAAAAAGTAAAAAAATGTCGACCGAAAAATGTTGTTATGGACATAAAAAGCATCCACCACATACGCGAATACGTTCTGAAGACTAAATATCTTTCTTTGGATTCACTCATTCGGGCAAGCATTTTTAAAAATTTAATTATATTTCTTTCTCTACCAACCAAATTCAATGTCCCTTTCACTGTCGCTCTAAACCCCCCCTCATCGTCTACAAGGTTGGAACAAGGAAAAGTATAAATAAAATCAATAAACAAATGCATCGCCCAATTCAAATCCCTTTATGTCGACCGTGATAGGAAATGTTAGTATCTTCACTCTAGAGCACTAAAACGCCCCCAGGTGGCCCTCAAGGCCACCGGTCACACCGGTGGCGCATCAAAAAGCTGCAAACTTACACAAACACTACTGGTTGCGAACCAACTTTTGCCACTCATACCAATTAAACCACGATAATTGAAGAATTTTACTTCATCAAGCGAAAGCAATAGCAGAGACGTATATTTCGCTCTCGGGAAGTCCTCAGCAAAAGATGTCCACTGACAGGGGCACCAGCAATCGAAAATCTCAGGCCCCAGACACGTCAGGTGACTCTTGTTTAGTAAAGGATTAATTACCCCAACATTCCTTAGATCGGGACAAAAACGACTCAGAAATGAGTTACGCACTTCGACCAGCATGGATTCATTCCTCTCATATCTACAGGTGCAGTATGGCTATGGACGGGACTTAATTATAAATGTCTATTGCGCAGCACACAGGACTGAGAGCGGTACCGGAAGCTGGTTGAAATAAAAGTGGTTGTTTACCCTTGATCTCGGGAAAGAAAAAAAATATATATTCTATCGTTTTTATTACGGCTTTTTTGTGGTAATACTATTAAGAATATTGTATTATTTTCAAGTACTACAAGTAAAAAATTGTGATGTACCCACACTTATGTTTATGTTTTTCAATCCAGTAAATTATATAATTGTGTAACTTGTGAATCTTTCGTGACTTGCTGGTAAAAAATATTTATACAGGTAGCTAAATTTGATTCGAAGATATTATTGTGAGAAAATTATTATTTAAAAATAGAAAATCAACCTAATTATGAGAATTGATACTTAATACTTACTAATGCACATTTATAAAACGAGATATATAATTTAGTAGCTTAAATTACGATGCAAACCAAAAAGAGCCGTACTAAAATAAAAACAATTGCACTTTGTTTTTAGATACTTTTTTTTCAATTTTACCACTGACCAGTTTTGAAACTATGCAAGCATTCTTAACACGATATAATTACTTAAATATGCACTGATAAGAACGCACAAACACACCCTTTTGTTGTACCAAAATTAATTATGGATGATTTTTATTTAGAAACTTCGCTGGTCTGTCTTTAAACCATATAATTTTTTTGTTATTATATCATTCTTGACTGTTTGTTTCTGTAATATAAAATAAATAAATCAATAAAGCCTCGGTAGCTTCGAAACCAGTCGGTAATAAAAGGTTTGAAAGAGTTGTTAAAACAAGGTTTTTTGAATATAATAATTAATCACAAAGTTTATACTTTAAGGAACTTTTTTCAATGTAAAGAGCTTATTAATTTCTCTGAATATTTCAAATGCAAGAACTGCGCAAACGTTTTTAGAAATGATTGGAGTATCTTTTTAAATCATTCAATTATAGAATAAAATTTCACACAAACATTTGTTTTATTCTTCCACATAGTATACATAGGACACATACTATTTGTAATATTTTAGGATACATAGGTATGGAAATAAATTCAAACAAATATTTGATATTTACAATACTAATTCTGTTAATACATTAAAATGTAATCTCACTCGTTATTTTTTAGAAAAGGAATGAATTTATTTAAAAATATATTATTAAATTTAACTTTGTTTTCTTAGATATATATTTTTGTTTATTTCTTTATATATAAATTATACATTTGTGGATTTATTGCCAAATTCCAACAGTTAAAAGGAAAGTGTTATTAAGATTATTTAAGCTTTCATATTGATCCGAAAAACGTATTATTTTTAAAATCTTACTGTAGCATTATTTTTCCTTTTCATTATTACCTTGCTAAATACTAGTCACTTTATGTTTATGTTAAATTACTCTCAATTTTAATTTGCTATATTTATATTTAGAACATAAGGTTTTCTCACTTTAATTGTTATCTTTTATTTGTCATCTTAGATTTGTATTATTCTTTTTTACTTTTTTGCACTAATTTGTTTAGTTTGAATTATTTAATTGAATTAATTAGTTATATTTCATATTGTATATTACATAATAAATTGCTTGCCGTTGTGATTATTTCTGTAAAATTTTCTATTGTAAAAGGTTCTTTGAACCGTTGATATATAAATAAATAAATATATATAATACACGATTCATCTAAAAATGCATATTCGATTAATGTGGTTTTGCACTATTATATTTCAGTCGCCAATCGCCTTACTATCACGTAACAGATGATCGAGATACGCTGCACTTAGTGTTCTAATGCAGTTCCCTATGCACTTCTGAGTTCAGATAGGAAAATTATTATTACGTTTTTATATAAATCAACTTGCTAATGCCTGGGCGGGTTACTTAATTTAATAAACTCTTCCATATAAATGTATCTACAACAAAATATAGTTTACACTCGCCAATAAGAAGAGTTTAGGCGTTTACAAATGAATACGCAAATGAAATAAATATATTTAATACAACACTTTTGAATTTGAAAAGGCGGTATATCAATTTATCATCTTCAAATTTAATTACCTAACTCTATTCTTTTTATTGACTTAAGTCTATATCATTGATTGATTTTAATGTTTATTTTGTAGAACTTTATATTTAAACTTATAATATTTGAAATCAAACACTGATTTGAGTCTACTAAACACTTTATTTTATTTTTTGCCTTGTTAGGGCATTTTCAGACAAATGTAAAGATAAGATGGATTGAATGTCCTTACATAGTTATATAATTTAAGGTACTTAAGTAAAAAATAATAATAATCTTATGAACTATCGCATGTACATTAATCATAATTGTGGGAAAAACCAATGGTTTAGGGCAAAGCTAAGTGTTTAATAGGTAATTGGGAATTTAGGTATTTATATTTGAATTTTGGAAGAATATAACAAATTAAGTATTTATGTATTGTGAGATAATTAAAAAAGCTTCATAGTTTTATAACTTAAGCTAATTGTTGTCAAAAATATATACATTATATTCTAATAGGTTGCTGTTCATTTTTTTATTTAAAACATCATTGAAATATTACGAAGAAGTTATAAATATATAAATGCAATTGCAACATGATTAATCTATTAATTACGCGTGTCATATAAGCGTGTACATAAAGAAGCAAAGTGAAGAATAACAGTCTATTTAAATATGTTTAATAGTGGTGAAGATATTAGGTTGGTTTGTTTAAACAGTGTAAGTCACTCTCCAAGCACAAGACTTAGTCTCTTTTTTTGGAGAGTTACAGTGATAACATTTACTAGATGTGTAAAAGTAGTTATGTTTAGAATTTTACAAAAACTTATACTTTTTATGAAATTTATGAATAAAACTTTTTATTTTATTTTTAATATTATTTTAAAATTAGGGTTATTTAGATATTTATTTATTTCTAATTGTTCGAGTATATTAAATTTACGCCCTTTGCTTTCAACATGTAATGGAATTGGTTTATTTGAGATATGAATTTTATGATTATTTTCAATTAAGTGATTAGAAAATTGAGAATCTTGTTTTTTTTTTTAAGGATCTTCCTTGTTTTGAATATTTAGTTAAGAAAGTCTAGCTTAAGAAAGATATCTAGAAAAATATCTAGCTTTCTTCACATTCGTTTGAAAATACCCTAACAAGGCGAAACAATTGTCACGAAATTTTTGTTTTCATATTTTTTAATTTTGTAAAAATAAAATTAAGTGTTCAGTAGACTCAAATCAGTGTTTGATTTCTAATATTATAAGTTTAAATCTGTATTCTTAAATATTTTTTACTTCTAATTTTAAGATTATTTTAATAAAACTGATCGAGAAAAATGCACTTGTGTTCTCTCTACTGCAATGTAATACGTACTATATGTAGACCCATATATTTTGAAATCGCATTGAATATTTTGTCAAATAATACAGTTTTGTCCCCAATGAAGTTTTATTTACTTGTCACTTGACAGATTTATGTTTAAATGTAATAAAATAACAAAGAAAGAACAATGACACACGGCGAAATCTCTTAAATTATTTATTTTCTCCATATTTATGTGAAGCGTTGCCGAAACTAGAAAGATTTATGGTCAGTTTCCATAGTGACACAATTCCACAGATGTTCGGTAAACTGGTTGGTTTATACGTTTTTGATGAAACAAATAATGACATCTCTAACTATTTGTTGTGAAACTGTGGAAGACAAGTAGGCTTGATTCCCAGACAATTTACAGTACCAAGACTTGATATAACCTATTCAGACCGAATCGTATCTTTTACTTTTTTTATTAGCATTAACAAACTGATGGTGGTTGAAGTTGTTAAGTGTAATGAAATTATAAATTATATTATTTTGATGCAAGTATAATGAAAAAAATACGAATATTACAATGGCAATTATTGGAATAAGCAGTTAGTAACTTGCCTACCACATACCGCACACCGCATTTAAGGAATGAAGTCTCGTTGGTGATGCACAAAAACTTTTATTTTATTGGTTCTTCTTCTTCTTCAGCCTTACTCTCTCCACTGCTGGATAGCGGCCACTTCCAAACGTCTTCATTCCTTCCTATCACCCATTTTCATCATCCAGGTTTTACCGGCAATGGAGGCAATGTCGTCGATCCATCTTTTCTGTGGCCTTCTAACACTTGTTATGTTTTCCCATGGTCTCCACTTTATTATTCTGGGTGACCACTTGCCATCATTTTATCTCGCCAAGTGTCCTGCCTACTGCCATTTCAATTTCGCTACACGATCCATGATATCCACAACTCCGGTTCAGGGCCTTATTTCTTCATTTCTTACTCTGTCTCTTAGACATACACCGAGCATTTGTCTTTCCATGGATCGTTGCGTGCATTTTAATTTATAGCTATTTTTTGCATTATAGACATAGTTGGTTGGAAGAAATTGCCGTTTAGCAATAAGCCCGCCAACGTACAAATATAAAATTGTAACAAAAATTAAATATTTTTTTAAAAATATACTCGTATATTATATCATATCAAATAATATATATTAAACCTTGTTAAATAATGGTTGACAAAACATTTTTAAATGCTTTAAACGAACTTTTTTGTAAGTAAATGTTTAATTTTATGATGTTATCAACATAATGACGTTTAATCCAATTTTACAGAACCTGTATTTTGTGCTCATTCGTGACAAATAAAACGAAAAATAAAAATTTCTGATAAATCAAAACACAAAAAAAAAATATTTTAATATAGTAAAACGAAAAAATTATGTAATACAAAAGAAATCTTCAAAATGCCACTCAGTTAATCCAAAATTTCGTAGATTAGCTACTGATGGCGATGTTCTGATAGTCCTAGTTTTTTAGTCCAGGTACTGATTACGTTAACTAGAATAGACTTGTAGGAACAATTAATCTTTAAAGGTCTCCGGCGAAGGTCGGCAGATCCATCCTTCACTTGCGAAATTCGAAAACTTTTGTTTTTAAGCGTGGGAATGGCAGAGTGAAGTTTCGGTAATTGAACGATCCGAGAAGAAATGAAATAGACGTTTCCAATAGTGAATAAATTCAACTTTTACAGAATTCACAATTGTTTTTGAAAGATGTTGCGAACGATAAATAAGTCAGGAAGATTATATTGAAGGAGATAAATCTTCGCTTACAGTATTTTCAAAGAGTTTCTTATAAGCTCTCAACTTATCTCAACAATAAAAATAAATTCGTTAATATTCAAATAAAATACCTTTGTTTTCAATCACTCATTTTTTCTACCGATCAGTTTCAAAGCTAAGCAAGCAGAAACAATAATTCAAAATATTTTATTATAATTTTTTTTTTTTTATAAATTTCATAAAAAGTACATGTTTTAAAAAAATTCCATACCGATCTACTTTTATACATATAGTAAATGTTATCACTGTAACTCTACAAAAAAGAGACTACCTCTTGTGCTTGGCTTGGTGACTTACACTGTTATAGTTGTTTATTGGCTTCTCGAAAACCGGAAATTTTTCACAATACTCTATCATTGTTTAATTCGGATGAACTAGTGACGACTTCGTTTTTATCCAAATCATTTTTATTGTTCTTTTTAAACATTTTCAAGAAAATTTAAATCAGCACTCACCGAAGAGAACTGGTGACGTCACTCGCGAAGTTATTTCAAAATTACAAAACTTTCAAAAGTTGTGGGCCTCGTGGTTTAGTGGTCAGCACATTTGCCTGCCATGCAAGAGACCTTGGGTTCAATTCCCGACGTGGTGGAAATAAAATATTCATTTTTTGATACTAGAATATTTCATATTCTCTGGACTGGCACCTGAAGCGTAAGACTGATCACCTTACCTTTACGTTACAAAAAAAGTCAACATCCGCTGCAATGAGGTACCAATGCAGTACCCTTTTTTTTATTTATTTATTCATCCAAAATTACACTATGGTAGGGCCAATTTAATAGGTCACATTTGACACTTCATCGAAATTCAACAACATAACCTTGTAAGGGCGGTAGTAAAATATTATTTATTTTTTCGAATTTAGAACTGCACAATTGCTTAACTTTTTTCAATAACGATTACATATTTATTGTAATAATGACAAAATAAGGTAATTTTACGATTTACTTTCACTAATAAACCATTCTAAACATAATAATTTTTTTCTGTTCTAAACGTCGTTACAATGTTGCATCAGTGAACCCTTTTTCTTTTTAAACACTAGGGATGTACCCAGAAAAATCGAATGTTGATAGTTTTGTTAAATTATGTACTTATCTTATTTTGATCCTTAAATTTACGATAGAAAATAATAATAGGACAAGGATTCGACTTTTGATCTATAAAATAAAATAACAGTACCCATAAGTACTTTTTCATAGCAACTGAATTCAATTCACATATATTATGTTTGAAATTCGAATCGACTCGTTCACTTAAATCGATGTTTTTAAGCAGGTTATCTCACTATGAAGCTAAAACCGACAAATGTCAAATGTGACCTATTAAATTGGCCCTACTAGTTAATAGTTAAAATATTTATGAACTTATTTAGGCATTTTAGTCTATGCCCGTGTCAAGCCACAATAAATAACAATAAAAATACATAGTAAAATTAATAAGATCAAATTATAATGACATAGAATAACAATCTAGCAAAAAACAGGTAAATCTAGTAAATAATAAAATTCCAAAGAATACGATGCAAAAAAGATAATCAGAAATAATTATGAAAAAATAAATTATATAAATTATATATAATCAAATATACTAAATAGTAGTATCATTAAAATCAACAAAATAATAGTAAAATATAGAATATTAAAAAAAAAAACAAAATTAAAGTATCATTTAAATCCAAAGAAAAAGAATATATATATAAAAGCATAATTAAAATGATAATTGAGATATTTTTTCTAGAAACTCACTAAATACTATGTTAAGAAATAAAAGAAATAGGAGCAATAAATCATTGGCCAAATAATAGTACGTACAAAATTAAATTATACAAAAAAACGTAATGAAAAAAACATAAAAATTACCAGATTATACAAAAAGCAAATAAAAGTAAAAGTATGGAAGGAAAGCAGATTTGTAAATTTTTGCTAACTTCGAACTTTAAAAAAATTGACAACCTCGTCCCTAGCGCTGATAATACGACACAAAAAAAATATATTTCTCTTTAAAGTTTGTTTAGGTTTATAATAAGACAAACGTCCTCATTATTTTAATAATTTCGTGGAAAGATTACTATTCTTAGAATGGACTGCGTAGTTAAAATAAATAAATTCTTCAGGGTTTTTTTACAACAGGTAATTTTATTCAAGGAGTAAATACTTTTATGTTGATCTCCTGAAATAAATGCAGTGATACTCTCTTCAGTTTAAAGGTTATATGAATCTCCTTTTTTACGATACACAGGAGAGCTATAAATGCGATCATTTTATATCTAAGTTTATTCAAACCAAAGAAAGTTGGAATTTATTGTCTAAGTAAGGTAGCGATTCGTCATCTGCCCATTTGATAGGGCAATATTTTATTCCGCTTTTTATAGCGAAAATGTACGTAGCCCTAAATGATACTTTAAAATATATAAAAGCTATACTAAATTTTCTATTCGAAACTGCTGGAAGTTTTATGGTTCTTTTTATTATGAAGGTATGTTTCAGGTGAGTACGCAAATATTTGTTGGTCTCTTTGGTTTTAAAACTTTACATACAATACCTTTCAATTTGTTTATATTAATTTTTCAATGTCTTATTAATATCTGTTCATTTTGTAATTTATAATTTTTATATTATTGCTATGTTTCCCGATTAAAAGGGTCATTTGATAAAAAAGGACATGCAAGAGAAAAGGTCCTGCCTCTAAACACAGGAAATTCTTATCCAGTCGGAACCTGAAACAGTGAGCATCTGTAAATTGTTAAACAATGTTTTTTTGTATTTGTTTATTCCAACTCTACGACGCCAAGAACAGTCTGTGGATTTATGTTATGCATTGTGTAAAGCAATAATTTAAAACATTAATATTTTCCATATTTTTCATTTGTTATTGTAAATGTATCGTATGGGAAAAAAATTATTTATCCCCGGTGGTGCGAATTTGTACCACTATTTTATTTGTATGTAAGGAGTTTAAAAACATAACCAGATATGAATAATCGTTTTCAAGATATGAACAACATAATTTTTAAAAAAAGTTCAAAACTCTCAAGGGAGTGATGAATCCACTTAATTCTATAATGCTAAAATATAACAAGGTTTTTTTTAATGAAATTTTGCTTAGCTAGAATTTATCAAGTGAGTAGATACCACACCTTCGGTTTCAAGATGTACCCATCTCTTCGTCGGGACAGCAATTAAACCAACATGCAAAACTCACTATACACCTTTACCAGAGTTGTTGCACAAAAATTAAAATGCAATTTTTGTCCTCTGGTTTGCGTTGAAAGAACATAAAGCAATTTTGATATTTGTGTAAAAGAACACATAAGGTGTGTTCACAATAACGATTTTTCCAAATTTGCAAATCACCCAATTGATTTCAATAATGACATTAATGAGGGTACGTGTTTTCTACGAGATATGGGAGTTAAAATCTTACATACAAATAATTAAGGATTGCAATATGGAAATGTTTCATTCAAATAAGGAAAGCTTTAATAAAGAATATGCCTTCGATCAAAAATCAAACAACCTTTCAATATAGCCCATTTTACCATTTCATAATCTAATCAGTGCATGTAAAGGTTGTTTACTAAATGCACGTGGTTGAAATCGGCATGTTGGTTTTATATTTTCATACGATGACCGATGGAACGAGGCATCATTTTAGTATATTAAATGCAATACAATATATAATGCAAGTCTAACAGAATTGCACATAAAACGAGAGCATCGTACTACAGTACATCAACATTGTTCCTACCATGGAGATATGAAAAACAAAGGAACGTGGCCTATAAAGAGACCACAAGGCGTGGTAATATCCAGTCAGCAAAACAAGTCAATCCAACGCAGTCACTCAGTTCCATCGAAAAAATGTTCCGTTTTTTTTACAGGCTGCGGCTCTTACTAGTTTATCTGTTCTCTCATTTCCTACGATATCAGCATGTTCTTTTATTCAGCATATTTGAATAATCATCCCTCTGATTTTTAGATGCTTGATTTTACTTTACACCCTTCTGGTGTATAGCGAGTTTATCATGTTGCATTGATTGGCGTTCTGACGAAGAGGCTACGTCTCCAAACCGTTGGACATAGAAAAGTCGGTAGGTGGTTATAATCAAATATTTAACCACATTTAGAACAAAGTGATTGGATTATAAAGGTATAACAGCAATATCCATAATTATTGTGAAAATTGTTGATTATCAAAAATAAAGAGCAGTATGATAGTTGTTCCCCGTTTATAACTAACAGATGTATTAAAACTTTTTTTTTTTTTTTTAACTTTTTGTATATAATGTTCACTGAACATTGGCGGGCTTATTACAAAATGGCATTTTTTTCCAACCAACCTTTAAATGAATAGTTTTATTTTTATTTTTCAAGTTTAAACATATTCAATAGAAAATAAAGATAAAAAAAGCTTAAGATATTAAAAAAAATAAAAAGTATTTGTGTATAAATTAACCTTAAATCAATACCATTACTAAATAGGAAAAAAGAAGAAAGAGAAAAGGAGGAAAGATAAAGGAAGAGAAAGGAGATGTTTCTTCAGACGTGATTTAAACAGAGATAATGTAGTAGCGGTGGATGGGAGATGATTCCACATTCGAGTGGCATGGATACTATATGAGTTAGAGAAGAAAGAGAAATTGTGCATAGGTATTAAAAGAGTGTTTTGAGAATTAGAACAAAGAAGTTAAAACCATGAACTGATAAACGTTGAAATTTTTCACGCAAATATATATGAGCGTTAGGACTATAAAGTACATTGAATAGAAGTAAAAGCGAGTGATCCGCTGTCTAATTTTTAGCCATTTCAGTTGCCTACGATAATCAGAAATGTGGTCATATTTCCTAAGACCAAAAATAAACCTAATGCATGTATTCTGAAGTCGTTTAAGTTTATCGAGTTGCTCACAGCTTAAATCAGTCATGGAAACATCAGCGTAATCTAGAATAGGTAGTTGTTATGCTTGTACCAGAGTGCATTTAGTATTGATGGGTAAGAATTTTCACAACCTTCTAAGTGAGTTTAGTCTGAAAAACATTTTGCAGCTTAATTTATTAGTATGAGCTCGCCAGCATAGACGTTCATCCATTAGTACTCCTAGATTTTTAATTTGCCTTGAAAATAAGACAGAATTGATAATATCTATAGGCAAACCACGTTAACCTTTAAACAGATGTTTTATATTGACCTTTTCATGGGAGCATTAAAAAATGCAAATTAGTAAGGCAACTTTTGTTTATAAAACAATATATCTTGATTTGGAGTATTCGGTGGGCTGTCTTGGAACTGGTATTGCTCGTTAACCAGGAAACAGAGAGGTTTTGAAAACATCATCAAATTAATGTTTACAGATAATATGGTTTAAAATGGTTATAAATCAACTTTTGTTTATTTTGAATTAAATTAGGTTTTTTTAATTATTTTAATCAACGCCAAGCTCCTAAAGTTTAAATCTCTCTCACAACTTGAATATGAATTCTTTACAATCATTGATTTCATTTTTCTCATATCCGGGTGGAAAAAAGAATACAGTTCTATGTCTAAAATAAAACTTAAATCATGGACTAAAAACGCTTTTAAGTCGGAAACAGGTTAGCATCTTGTATAATCGATCATTTTTATACACTAGGGTAAGGTCCTACAACCAGTGATGATCAACTTGATGCCCAAAATCCCCTGACTATCAAATCAAGTCATCGAAAGGGTCGAGAGTTTTCAGTATCTGAGAGTATATGTTACGGAAAATGGCAGGAATAGCAGGTGCCACAATCAACTGTGTTAAGGCTGTCTGGAGATCGGATATTCACATAGTAAAAACCAAATGCAACCTATATAACACATGCATAACACATATTCTCCTTTACGGATGGGACTTGTGGCACCTCACTAGACCCAAAACATAAAAAAATTGAGTTTTTTGAACAGGTGTCTCAGAAGAATGTGGTTTGACTTTGTGAAGAATGAAGTATTAAAAGAACTTACGCAGCAAACTCCAGTGACAACAACAACTGTCATCAAGCGGAAGCAATACGGTTACTAAGAGCTTTAACTACGCTTGCCTACTTTACAAGCCATTAGGTTCTCGTTGTCCTGGACGTCCGCTGCTGACTGCTCGTTGGAAATTCGTGTCAGAACTCGGGACGTGAACCTGACAAGGGAGAATGCACAGAAGCTGGCAGCCGACAGAGATTCTTGGAGGATCTTTGTGGACACTGTATGCTTTAGCTAGGAAGCGAACATGGAATGGTGAAGGTAAGATCATTAGTTTTACGCTTCAGGTATAAGTTCAGAGTCAATGTTTTTTTACTAGAGGAGACCACCTTTTAAACTAATAATTCACGTTGATTTTGTTTTTATTTATTTAAAAACTAACACTTTTTTTATTCTGTATAAACGGCTTATATTGCACAACCCGTGTCAGAGTATTCATTGACAATTTACATTTTATCATTATTTTTTTAAATCTTGTATCTAGTAAACTAGTAGGTACTTAGATAATGGTTGTCTAATTATTTAAGCAAATTGAATTCAAGATAATTAGGAAAACCGTAACACACGAAACTCAAAAAAACTTCATGTATTTAACAAAGTTCGGCATAAAATCTGGAAAATATCGGCCATACCCAATTTTATAAACTGCCCGATGAACTAAAAAACGAAAAATCTAATATCAAATCTAAAAGTGTTGCAATCAAGAAAAGATTGCTTTGATATTTTTGCTTTAAGTTGCTTTGAATTTAATCAATATTGTATATAACTGTGTTTCATGTTTCTAATATATTTTCTTACTATTTTATATTTTATTTATTTTATTTTATTTATTTAATTTTAATTTATTTTATTTTATTTTATTTTATTTTATTTTATTTTATTTTATTTTATTTTATTTTATTTTATTTTATTTTATTTTATTTTATTTTATTTTATTTTATTTTATTTTATTTTATTTTATTTTATTTTAATTTATTTTATTCTATTTTATTTTATTTTATTTTAATTTATTTTATTTTTACACATTTATAAGAATCAATTTTACCATAAATACATATCATAAAGTCCTATTAGAGGCTTCCACATAATATTGTTATTGTAAATGTTGTCACATAAAAATTATACATAACATAACTAATCATACAAAACTTATAATATTACTAGAAATGTAAATGAATATTGGTCGCACAGTTGCACATTACAATAAATAATACAACTATAGTTGACCATACAGTGCTCATTTATTATGTGCCTACATACAGAACTGCACATAACCTGCATAATATAGGCGGCGGATTCAAGGCGCAACATCATAACTTGAATTATTTTTGGAAATTTCACTTTTAAAGGAAGTTAAAGATATGTTATTAATATCAATACAATTTAATATCTGATTACACATATGGCAGGTTCTATTTACAAATGAATTTTGAAAAAATTTAGTTTTGCATTTAGAAATTTTAAAAAGATATTGGTTTCTGGTCTGCGTTACTGGGACTCTAAAATTAATAAGTGACAGAATCTTAGGGCAATCTATCATGTTATTCAAAGTTTTATACATAAAAATGGCATCAGCTATGTTCCTTCGAGTTTGGAGAGTTTGGAGTTTAGGTAAGTTTATAGACTCATCTGGACCTGTATTCTGAGTCAACCGTCTAAAATTGCAATACTATAAAAATTTTGATTGTATAGATTCAATTCGGATAATGTATTTTTTGTATTGAGGGCTCCAAGCGGGAGATGTGAATTCTAATTGACTTCGAACAAATGCAAAGTAAAGAGTTCTAAGAGTGCGCGCATGATTGAATTCTCTCCCTATACGGAAGAGGAAACCTAACATTTGGTATGATTTTTTCACAATTGAGTTGACATGTGCCTCAAACGTTAACTTATTGTCAAGTAGAACCCCGAGATCCCGCATCCCATTAACTACTTATAGTCAAGGCAATAATTATGGATGATTTTAAAGTTGTTCCTTGAAAATGTGAGCACAGAGCATTTTTTAATATTCAATTTTAGTAAGTTTTGTTTACAGTATAAATTTAATCTATCGAGATCTTCTTGGAGTTTGACACAGTCTATATTATATTAATTGATATGTATTGTCACAAAAAACAGGTAACAATAATAAAACAAAATGTTATTGAAGTATTGTAAAATTTAAAAATAAAATGGACACATAATAAGGATATAAATAAAAGCGCCAACCACTACACTTCGAAGCAGACTCATATCCACTCGATATTTGTATTTAAGATTTTTATCAACACTTGTTCTGGATTTCATACAATTTTGGATGAGTGTTTCCGACTCAAAGGTTAAATCACTGGTAAACATCCTGTGAAAGTTATTCGAGTAAAAATAAATCTTCGTCGTTGTGTAGTGGTTGTTTATGATATTATGCTCAAAGTCTAGGGTTGGATTTCTGGAAAGGTCTACATTAAATATTTTTATATAAGGTGATTTTACACGCCAATATTTCAATGATTAGTTCATGAGTCCGTATTTATTAAAAAGTTAACAAAGTTATTTTTGGGTATAATTTATTGCAGAAAATTAACTTATTAAGGTTTTTTAAATGGAAAATATTTTTGGAGAAGGGATATAGAAATTTAGACGCTTACAAAACTTTTGACCTGTCATTGGCTGGTTTTGATAGCCGCTTTACAAACTGTGTTTCGTTCATTATTCCGCCTATCTTTAAGAGTCCATATTATTTCAACTCTCCCGCCTGTTCTGTATGTGTCTAAACTTCTATATTTCCTTCTCAAAAATAGTTAATCTCCCTGTTGAAATAAATTTTGTGTAAAATGAAATCCAGCCTATTCGTCAAACATTTGGATACACTCAAAATATTATTGAAAGTTATCTTCAAAATGTGAATAATTATATATTTTTTCAAAGTATCTTCGTAGATAACATGTGATTTAAATTTAAAAAATTGTCATAGCATACACGTTCGGAGGATTGGATTCAACCCTGTTGAGAAGTATCATATATTACAACGGAGACAAAGGACATTTTAAGAACGAGGGAAAAATATTGTTGATAAATAAGTAGGTCCCAGAAGAAAAATAAAAATTTAATTGTATTTTCAGGCATTGCCTAGTATGTAGGTGAAATAATTTAGTCTGAATCTCATCCGCATCAATAAAGATGTCAGCTCTTTAACTACACTAAAATTATCAGATGGAAGAATCTAAGAAATATAGATGTTCAAACATAGACAAAATATTGAATGTTACAAGCCAATGGCAGGTCGCGTAAGTCCCGTGCATTCGTTGACTTCTATTTTCCCTTCTATAAAATGTTCTTCATCTCTGTTGTCATATAGAAATTCATATTAGCCAACCAAATTACAAAATGGCATTGTATTGTTGAACGGCTACTGACGTGTAGTCATTTTGTCAACATTTTACAATATGGCTTGCCACGTTTAGACATTATGTAAATTGGCGAAGATTTAAGCTATTTAAGCGAGAACAGACCAAAGAGTGCCCAAAATAGACTAGAAACAAAAATATGAAATAATAACAAAATAGACTTATAAATAGCCTAAAAGTGACCAAAATAATAAAATATATGTACTTTAAAAAAAAGAAACTCATTATTATCAATCATCCCATTGTTATAAACGATTCATTAGATTAGATTATTTGTATTTCCGTTGTCGGCTTCGTGGTTTAGTGGTCAGCGCGTTTGCCTGCTATGCAAGAGTTCTCGAGTTTGATTCCCGACATGGTTGATGTGAAATATTTTTTTGAAAAACGTGTATTTTATAGTCCCTGGACTGGCACCTGAAGCGTAAGACTAATATTTTCTCCTTGTGTAACAAAAATGATCAAGATACAATTCGATTCGATTGTTGTACCAATGCAGTGCCCTATGTGCCATTAGGTGCGGAAAGGGAAAGAAGGAAAAGATGTTGTTTTTTGTGCTAGTTTTATAAAATACTTTTTATAAAATACATAAAAAATAGGTTACTTATTTTTTATGTTCAAAGCATTAATTTTGTGGTCAAATATTTATATAATGTTAGTAAATATTAGAATAGATAGTGTATTTTAGTATTTGCGTGCTGGTGTAGTGAGTGTTCTGAGGAAGAAACACGTACGTCTCGAAGCCGGTAGGCATAAAAAGTCAGTAAGTGGTTAAATACTAATACTTTCTTACATTAATTTTATTACTTTATTCAACCCAACTTATCGTTTAATTAACTTTATCAACCAAACCTGTAAATTAAATTTATTTATTTTTCATTTAAAAAATAACCTAACCTATCCTTACCTGAAGAAAAATTTTCATGACAAAATAAATATAAACTCGTATATTTTAAAATAATTAATAAATAAATTACAATAAAATATTAAAATAACTTTGTTTTTAACCTGTATTTTTTTTCCTTCGGCCGGTTTTATAGCAAACAAACTTCTTCGTCAAGGTTTACGTAACAAATGAATTTTTTCCTATTTTTTTCCATGTTTTCTAAATACTGTACGTGGAGTCAATACTCAAGTCTTTTTTTCCTAAAAGGGTGGTAATTTTGAAGTTAGGCAGGAGTGGACTAAAAGAAATATTGTATATTTTGTAATTAATAATGTTTTTCAATGAATCGCTTTTTTTAATTCTAAAATTTCTAGGTTGTCTAATTTTAATATTTTATTTTCAACATGAAGTAATTTTCATCCAGCGTCTTTATTGAAGTTATGATTATTTATTTATCAGATGGTTTGTGAATTCAAAAAAATAATATAATTTAAGCACCTTAAGTTTAAAGTTTAGATTAGATTAATTGGCTCTTAGTTTACTTATTAGTAATCATTATCAAAATTAAAAAGGAAAAAATTCATTAGTTACTTAAACCTTGACAAAGAAGCTTGTTTGCTTTGAAACCGGTCACTGGATAAAAATATAAAAAAATATTGGTTAAAAACTAAATTTTTTATTTATTTTATTATAATGAATAACCATAAAGTTAGTGCATCAAATATAAAAAAAATAATTATATGTCACTTCAAAATATTGTTCCGTAGGTAAATCACACACGGTTGAGACTTCGAGTATTTAGGTAATACTCATCGGTTATATTCATCATATCCTATTTCTTCTCTCACAATGGTCACCTTAGCTTTTTAACACAATTAGCATTTTGGTTAATCGTTCGGTCAGCCGAAATAAATGAAAAAAATATGTCATTCAATGTGACGTGTAATTATTAAGCCAAGATTGATCCTTTACAACACGGAGCCGTTTTGTATTTTGGCTAATCTATATGTAATCCAGCAAATATTACAATCCAGCTGTGACTCACATTGGAGTACAGAAAATTTGATTTGGCATTTAAGATAATTGAAGGTAACTCTGTTTTTTATTATTTATTCATTTACATACAAAAAAAATATCCAGTCCTACCAAACTGCAGTTTGTAGTTTTTAAATAGGTATTTTTTTTTTAAATAAATATTTCCGTTCAAATAATTTACTAAAATATTTCATTTTTATGGCCATTTTTAACGAGTCGTCAATAACTCACTGTTAGAAAATGAGAACCAAGTTGGGGTAGAGTTGGATTTAAACCACGGACCATTGAGCCGTGAGTCCGAGACACTAGCTACGGGACCACAGTCCAATTCATAAATCAAAAATGACAAAAATCTTAATACTATTAAGAGTAAAATATATTTAATACAATACCAATTATGTTGCAGGCTTCGTGGTGAAATAATCAGCGCATTTGCCTACCATTCAAGAGGTCTCTTATTTGATTCCTGACATGGCTGATATAAAACATTTCTTTAAAAATGTGTTTTTACACTAGAATATTTCATAGTCCCTGGACTGTATCTGAAGCGCACGGCTCATCGAACCTTCATGTAACAAAAATGATCAAGATAGGCTACAAATGGTGTACTAGTGCAGTGCCCTATGCACCATTAGATGCGAAAAGAAAATAATAATGATGATGATGAATTAGATTAAAAAATAAATGTACAGATATAAATATAAAATAAGAAAATGGTCCAAATAAAACAGAAAACACAATATGGAGAATAACGTCGTAAAATTCAGATCCTCGGCATACGTCTCTCTGGAGCCTGATAAATTTCTGTTTTTTTTGCTTTTAATGGGAACATATTTTTAATTTTATGTATCATCATAATTCCTTTTCCGCCCTTAATGATGCATAGGGCACTGCATCGGTACACCTATTGCTGTGTATCTTGATCATTTTTGTTACATGAAGGTAAGATGATTAGTCTTACGCTTCGGGTACCAGTCCAGCGGCTATGAAATATTGTAGTGTAAAAAACTTTTAATATAAATATTTCAGATCGACCACGTCGGGAATCGAACCCGAAACCTCTTGCATGGCAGGCAAAGGCGCTGACCACTTGTCCATGAGGCCGACAGAATTTAAGTTATAGTGTACTGTAATGTTCTGTTTCAGTTTGCATTAATACATTTAGGGAGAACTAGTCCGCTACACTAGTAAACCGAGTACATATTTTTTACATGTTCCAATTATTTATCTGTATATTTAGATGGGACGCATGCTTGAAAATCAGCTAAGACCTTATAGTACAGATAAAATACCATAATATCTTTAACAGAATATTTTTTTTCTTTCTTTTGTTACACAAAAATATTATAACCGTCCATTATTTATTATAGGAGCAAAAATTCATTAGCATTTTCTTGTAAACCCACGAACAGGCCATGCCTTTGTAGGATTTTTTTGTTCACTATTTTTACTATTACTATGTATTTCATTTAAATCTTAAATCTTAAAATAGGGCACACATATCATACATATTGTTATGTGTGTTCTAATAATAACATTACAAATATATTTAATTTATAAATTGTTTATCACATATGTCTTGACCATTATTTTAAATTTTGATATGTTTTTTTCTTCATAAATATTTTTTTCCATTTCGTAATACTTTTTAATTGCTTTAAATAAAATTGAATTTTGTGACTTTGCCTTTTTCCTAAATGGAAGTCTAATTTTGTTCTTTTCTCTAGTATTGTGATCGTGTTCATGCTGGTTCCGATCAATTTTTTTCCAAAATTCTGTTTTTTTATTAGAGTTTATAATTTTATGAACAAATATCATTGTATTGTAAAATATTCTTTGTTTATATGTTAATACCTTCATTTCATTTACCATCGACTTTACCCTCGTATATCTGTTTTTTTTTTAATGATTCTAAAGGCTTTATTTTGTAATACAGTTAGTTTATCTATGTTTTCTTTGTTTGATAAAAATAAAATGCTATTACAGTAGTTAACGTGTGGTTCAATAATTGCTTTGTAAATAGTTTTGCAGGAGTCCTTATCAATAAATCTTCTGATCCTTCCCAAAATTGATATTTTTTTTGCAATCTTATTTATTACCATCTTAGCGTTTTGGTGAAATGTAAGTTTTGAATCCAACATTACACCTAAATATTTAATTTCAGTGACTTCATTAAGTTTTTCATTTTATATTACAATTGATGGTGTAATTTCTATTCTTTTGTTTCCTATATTCATATATTTAGTTTTGTTAACATTTAATTTTAATTTATTAATTTTTAGCCACAGTGATACACTATTAAGATCATGATTTAGTCTGTCCATAATTGTTTTATAATTTTCTCCCGATATATATTAAGGCATCATCTGCAAAGAGTCTTATTTTTGAATATTTTAATGTTTCGACAATATCATTTATGTATATAATAAACAAAACCGGTCCGAGAACCGATCCTTGTGGTACTCCCAATGAAATTTTGAGGGGCTCATTGCTTTGTAATTTTGCTTTATTTTTTTAATACTCTATTTTATCACTAATGTTTTGTAAAAAAACAAAGATAAATAAATTTAAAAAAATAATAAAAAAGCCTCAACGGACAATATATATTTATATTCACAGATTTATTCAATAATGATATTGGAAAATTTTGTCGCTGATGGTGCAATTTTTAAGTTTCTATCGTGATAGAGGTCATGAAGCGTTAAACTGATCGCTTTACCCTCAAACATATGTTTGAGATACACAACATTTGGTGAAGGTACAGATGCAGTTTAAAAATGACGATTTAAACCTTCACATTTTCTTGTTGTATTTAGCGTCATTTTCAGAATAGCTAAGTAAGTGCTAAAGTTTTTACTTGGCGGCTATTTAACACATATTTTACGCTTGTGTAAACAATAAAGCCAACGTATGTACAG
This sequence comes from Micrasema longulum, assembly GCF_059751315.1. Classification (NCBI taxonomy): domain Eukaryota; kingdom Metazoa; phylum Arthropoda; class Insecta; order Trichoptera; family Brachycentridae; genus Micrasema; species Micrasema longulum. The sequence goes on along the minus strand of NW_028278563.1, from coordinate 163,924 downwards.
AGGTCGCTCACTTTATTACACTCACTTTTCATCATTTTTCAATCCAAGTGGTGCATAGGGCACTGCATTAGTTCTTCAGTTGCAGTGTATCTATAGAATGTTTTTAATCATGAAAGGTAAGGGATCAATCTTACGCTTCAGGTGCCAGTCCAGAAACATTGAAATATTTAAGTTAAACAAATTTGAAAAAATATTTCAGGTCCACCTTACCAGGAATCGAACCCAGAAAATCAAGAATGATAGGCAAACGTGCCAATCACTACACGATGAGACTTATTTCCACCATTTTCGTTTTTTAGACTTTTTACCTGCGAGTAGTCATTGAGTCGAAAACACTCGTCTAGGCTTTTGTTTTTTTTTTACACTCAGAACTGTTTTATTTATCCACCCAGACACAGAATTGAATAACTTTTATTTGGAGTGTATTATTGTGGTAACTACCAAGTTTACTCGAGTTCAACCACTATCGTCTGACTTACTACCGCTTAAGGAAATTGCTGAAGGTGAATCTGTATGTCAATAAGCAACAACGAATGCATCTTGTTTCGATCATATTTCCAATCCAGTATCATATAAATACAACCTTCGGTCAAAGAGGATTGACCTACTACTCGGTTAAAGTGTACAATCTACTTCCATTATCCGTAAGGACAATTGGTAAGTTCTCAAAATATGAAATGGAGGCGGGTTGCGCACGGATCGATGAGTGGATAAAGCCAAATATGTAAAATGTATGCACTGTTTATGATTTTTTTAAATTAGTCTACATAAATTGGTTATGTTTTTTATGAATATTTTTATTTCTTATTGTTTATTATGTTAATAATAATTAGGCTAATTGGTTTAGTAACGTTTTTTTATGTGATTATTTTGTTAATTTTGTTAAATAGCTAATCTTAGGCTTTCCGTCGGCACGGGACACCTCAGTGAGAGAAAATTATTCTGTATAAAAAAAGAATACAAACAATGGAAAAGTAAAAATAAATTAATATGTACCACTGGGTGTGAAAGGAATGATGATAAAACATAAAAAGAATCCAAATATCTTATTTATTAAATATCTAGCACGTATATCAAATAGCTGACAGTAGGGAAAATACAATGAAATCTTTCGTTCTTTCTATAACTGTTCAAAACGACAAGTATTTTTTTAGTTTCCCACTTTATATTTTTAATTTACTATTTTGGCGCAAATGTTTTATTAATTTAAAATCAAACCACAAAAACAATCAAACTGAAATATGAATAGCTTTCATTACACCCCTCGCTACAGTTTTATCTTTTTTTTTAAATCAAAAATAAATGTTTTTGTTCCTATGATTTACTAAAACGTTTCACACGTCGAGTTCTCTATTTCATGTGCCAGCAGTTTGTACAAACTATGCCCAGAACTCTCCTATTATACATTTTGCTCGTGAATATAATTTGAACTTTCCCCTTATTGATCCATTTGATTGTAAAAAAATAACTTTTAAAATGCGCGTCTTAAAACATACTTTTTTGTCTTGTACTTAGGTTCAATAATAAAGTCTTATTTTATCTTATTTTATTTTATTTTATTTTATCTCTTATTCTTAATATTTTATACGTATTTATATTTTCGACACTTGACACTTGTGCAATATTTACACACATGTCCACCCTCATTCTAATATAACACCCACTCACCCACCCTCTCACTCACTTACACTCACACAAACACACTAGTATGTATTTTACTAGTCTATTTTTAACGAGTTCTAAATATTTCACTAGGAAATGGGAACCAAATAAGGGTAGAGAGGGGTTGAATTTCCAACACTAGCCACGGGTCCACAATCTAATTCAAATTCAAATGTTTGATCCAACAAATACATGTGGTCACTACATTCACCTTATTTCAGTTTACTTGACTATGAAAGAATACAGTGTTATTTCCAAATTTGGACCAGAGACATACTCCTTGGATCCAAGATAAAAGGAAATGGTAAGTAACCTCGATTCCAAACTAGGAAGTAAAGTGAACACTAGGGACAGCTGCTATGAAAACCGTAGTACCCTTAGCTCTAGTGACCTATGAGTTTTGATTCTAAATCAGGATTCAAACTGATCGCAGATCTCACCGTCTGTCTTGCGCTTGATAGCAAATTTTCTATTCTATTATTTAACTAGTAATAAATACACATTGGAGCAAAAACGTCGTTTTTTTTTTTTTGGCGGGCAACACCAACGCTGTCAAGTTGTCGGGCCCGAATTCTACATTGGTTCGCAACGCGTAGTTCGAAAACACTTCAGTCTGCACAATTCTACATCTTCTTCTTCTTTTCCACATCCGCTCTTAAGTGTGGACATGACCAGTTGCCTCCAGGAGATCCTATCGCCAGTTAGCACTTTCCCTTCTTCCCATGTCAATCCAGCGCCCCTTATTCCGCCGAATAAAGTCTAAAGATTGTCATTGACGGCCTTTCAGGACGGCGTGATCCCGCAGGTTCAAAGAAGAGGCAACTTGGGTTTAGGTTTTTAAGACGCTAACGAGCGTCTTGAAAATATAACGATAGGAGGCTGCTGCGTCCGCTCTCGGACTTTAATGTTAGTTATAAAATCGAACCACCTTATGCCAAATATTCTTCTCAAGCACTTACTCTCAAAACTCAGAAGTTTGGTGTTTTGAGATTTGGTAGGGTGCCAAGATTCGCACCCATATAGGCATTTTACAAGAATTGAAAAAACGGCATTTCGTTTTGACCGAGTATAGACTAGAATTTCAGACAACACGCATCATGTAACGTTTCTACATAACACCGCAAATCAAAAGAATGCAGTACATGCTGCGAGCTTTTCATCAGTGTTTGCTATTGTAAATTTCTTCTGTATCAAATATAGGATGTAACCAGTGTGTAACTTTACTTAATAAATAACTACACTGCAATCCGGGAATATCTTTCTCATTATAACCACAAATCAGCTCCTGTTCATCTATTCTATACTATCATCTCCAACTACTTCTTGACTTCCTCTATCTCACAAATAGCCATAACCCTACACTGTTATCAAAAACCGCCTTAAATGTCACTTCAATTTATAAGACTTTTAACACTATTTCAGTCGTCCTTATCTTCATCCCTTCTCTATTAACTCCTTTCCTTCACTCGTTTTACACTAAAGATTACGATCATATAAATGAACTAATTCTAATTAACTACGCAAATTGAAAATCATTTCTGAATATAATAAAATGAGTACCGTCTGTAAGTAAGTACCTTTGTAATGGGGCAAATAAACAAAGAAGACTTATTTCAAAACAAAAGATGCATCTGTCCTTCGCCTAGTAGAAATAATATCTTCCGAAAATATTTCATATACAACTTGACCAAAATACATGAGTTTCAACATCCATAAGCAGAAAAAATATAACACAAAACATTGATCAAACTGTTTCATGAATTGCAGCCGATTGGCACACATGCTTGACTTACATAAACTGTTTATTTAATTTTTCGTACGAATGATCGTCATCTTTTAATCAATCTTTTAATCGTCATCCTGTGACATTTTTAACATGTTGATGTTTTGCAAACAAGCAAATCATCACTTTGTTTCCCCATAAAGGGTTGACAGAGAGAATAGAATGCCATATCACTTCACTTAGCATGAGGATCTCGCTTCTTTTATATTCGAACATCTTTTCTTGCACGCCCACCAATTATTCCGACTTTTGGCATTTTCACCTTCAAGTATATTTTGATTTGTTTAAATTTTTATTTGTTTATTTTTCCATACATACATTATTTACATAAAAATATTATTACCAAAATACACTACACACAAAAAAATACATTTTAAAAATAAGCTATAACATAAATTGGAAAAAATGACCGCAAAGACTCCAGCGTCTGAGCGTAGGCCATTTAAAAAAAAAAAATGATCAACCAAATTAACATATGCTGATATTACGAAAACATGATTGATTTGTAGTATGTATTTATTTTTTTTATTTTTTTTAAGAATGTGTCTATCTGTTCCTTCCATGCTATTCCAAGACCTTAAACCTACTTTAAACTGTACGAGTGATTTAATGTTTTGTAGTTCCTTAGTCAGAAAGTTGAAGAATCTCGGACCAACATGTAAGGAGTGCCTCTGTGCGAACTTAGTTCTGCATCCTGGAAGTGACAGTACACTATCGAACCTATTATTAATACGATTTAAATTATCACTCAACAATCCCCTATTCAAGTATATTTCAACCACTGAAATAAATATAATTTTCTTAAACTAAGCCATGTCTTGTCTTTATCGGTCTTTGTAGATATCTGCATCTTTTGCTTTCCATTCGCTCTACATGTCCAAACCAACGCAGACCTCCATTCTTGATTTTGTTTATAATTTTTATCTCAGCCTTATATAATGAACAGATCTCGACTCTTGTGCACGTATTGTACATAGTTTTACAACACATTCGTCTAAGAGATCGCATTTTGACAGCCTTCATCCTTGTGTTTCCAGTTCTATACTTCACTCCCGTGCATAAGGGTCAGTACCAGGGCTCCATTGAGAACTACTTATTTTGCCTCCTGCGACGAACATTTATTTGTCTTGGTTGATTTAAGGCACTCACCCTCCTTTCAATATCTTTCGCAGTCATTCCATCCCTTGTTAACATACTTGTTTTGCAGATTTTTGAAATAAATTTACCACGCTCATTAAAAAATTGCATCATCCAGTATCAGGGATAACCCAAAAAGCGACATGAAATCTAGGAATCAATATTATGATTAAAATTATGAATGATAAAAAATAAAGATCACGCTTGACTCAAACCTGGATTCCTTGACCGCTGTTATCTCGTCATACAAGCAAAGTATGTTCTCAGATAAAACTGAGTAACATTAATTATTATAATCAATCATTTATTACAATGTTTGTTTTATAATACATAAATTGTAAGTGGTAAATGACGTTATAATAATTTTGATTAACGAGTTTGTATTTATAATAAACATGTAGTTTTATTTATTCTCAGTTGTTAAATAACAGAGAAATAAACTAAGGAATGTGTTTGACCTTTTGTGAAGCTATTTTTGTTGATGTAGATTTTTTATGTATTTAAATACAAATTGTATTTAACAATATTTAAATAAAACATGACGTTTATTAACTTATTTTAAAAACGTCATATGGTCTAAATGTGTTTTATCTATTTAATGGTCTAAACTCACAAAATTCATTTTATTTTAACTTCAAAAGTTTTCACTTTTTTTCAATTTAGTATTCGGATATAACGTTTGTTACTCTTTTAAAAATTTATCTATTAGTTTCTTAAAATGGTTAGTTTGAAATGTCAGATGAATAAATTTACTTTTTTCAATTGAAATTTATATCAATAAAACCCCGTCAACACTAATGTTAGTAAAATATCAACGACTCTTATAAGCATTTTTTTTTTCTTAAAATGCTTTGGTAAAATTTCGTTAATTGCATTTTTTACAGAACACACAGTTAACAGAAAAACAAAAAAAAAATCACTCCGTTTTTCTTTAAAAGTAGGCATATAGGATAAAACGCCGTACTACTGTGTCTTTGCAGATAATAATGATAACAAATATTACGATAAATAATAATCACGCACATATGTTAAATATAATTGTTTCTTTTTTTATGTAACTGGACATTAAATACTATTTGTTATTTGCGATAAACGATGCATTTTAGTTACAGAGATATTAAAAAAATAACTTTTTTAAGTAATTCAAAGCGCAAACCTTCATAACACTACTTTAAATTATTCATAGCCAGAATGCATAAAATGAATATCTCATTAGCTTTATCCAATAAAGCCGTTTTTATCGTATGCAAAACACGTTTAATAGTAATAAACTTTATTATATTACCTCTTTTTATGATAATTTGGATTGCCCACTGACAACACTAGCACTTTTTTGTAAAAATGAACAAACCTTTCAAGTCGTGATTAATATTAAATTGTAAAAAAACATAGCTTGCGGTAAATTGCCTTTATTTTACTTGCCATAAATTCCTGGGTTTCAATCTGGATGCAGATTATTATAATGATGCATTTTTATTTTAAGTCTTGTATAATTTTGTACGAATTCATTTTAACAATGGCCTATTTTGTTGACAAAGGTCTATTTGGGGACTACAACCATTTAATCGTTAAAATTATTTAAAAATACTTACTAAGCATTCTATAAAAATACATGGTAAAAAAAGAAAAGACAAATAATTTTAATACATCATCGTCATTTCCCTTTTTGCTCCCAGTAGTGCATAAGAAACTGCATTTGTAAACCAAATACAGCGTATTTAGATCATCTGTTACTTGTTCATGAAGATAAAGTGTAACACAATAATTTGCGTGTCAACATGGACAAAAGAGCATGGAACACTTATAAACTCATCTTAAAGACAAATTATGTTTGCAGGTAGTCAAAGATTACTTCGTAAGCTAGACGTATCTTCACTTAATCCTATTAATGTCAATGGTACAAATATTGAATACAGGAACTTCGTAAAAAATTAGGAGTACTAATGGACGAACATTTATGCTGGCTAGCTTATAATAATGAATTAAGCCGCATAATATTTTTCAGTCTACACTCACTTAGGAGGTTGCAAAAACTCTTACCCATTAATACTAAATACACTCTTGTACAAGCATTACTACTACCCATTTTAGATTACGCTGATGTTTCCGTGACTGATTTAAGCTGTGAGCAACTCGATAAACTAGAACGACTTCAGAATACATGTATAAGGTACATTTTTGGTCTAAGGAAATATGACCACATTTCTAACTATCGTAGGCAACTGAAATTGCTCAAAATTAGACAGCGGAGAGACTATCACTCCCTCTCACATCTGTTCAATGTACTTCATAGTCATAACGCTCCTATATATCTGCGTGAAAAGTTTTAACGCTTATCACTTCATGGTTTTCCTCTTCGTTCTTATTCTCAAAGCACTCTCTTTATACCCATCCACAATTCCTCTTTTTTCTCTAACTCATATACGAGAAGTATCCATGCCGCGTGAATGTGGAATCATCTTCCATCCACCGATACTACATTATCTCTAAATCCACCTGGTCCATGAAGAAGTATAAAAATTGAAAAAATAAGATTTTCAGGCGTTGCCTAGTATGTAGGTGAAATAATTCAATTAGATGAATCTCACCCGCATAAATAGGGGTTTCAGCTCTTTAACTTCACAAACATCAACAGATAAAGTGGCCACTTAAACCAGCCATTGACAGGTCATAAGCCCTGTAGATGCCTAGACTTCTATAAAAATTCGTGAAAAATTTCAACGCTTATCAGTTCAGGGTTTACTTCTTCGTTCTTATTTTCAAGGCACTTTCTTAATACCCATCCACAATTCCTCTTTCTTCTCTTACTCATATAGTGTCTATGCGGTTCGACTGTGAAATCATCTCCCATCCACCATCAAATATATTACTACAGTATCTCTTTTTAAATCACGTCTGAAGAAACATTTCCTTTCTCTTTCTTAATCTTCTCTCCTTTTTTCTTTCTTCTTTTTTTCCTTTTTCCTGTTTAGTAAAAGTTTTGATTTAAGGTAATTTATAAACAAATAAGTTTCTTTCTGTTTTTATATTATATCTTTAGCTTTTTAATGTTTATTTTCTATTGAATATGTCCTGTGACTTAAATAATAAAACAAAAAACTATTATTTTATTGGTTGGTTGGAAGTAATTGCCATTTGGCAATAAAACGCCAACGTACAAATAACATTATGTACAAAAAGTTAAATAAATAAATTAAAGTTCCAATTTTTCAGTTGCCAGTCCAGGAACATTTACAATCAATATTTCAATTCCACCCTGCCAGGAATTGATACCAGAACCTAAAAAATGGTAGGCAAGTACGTAACTGCTTATGTCAAATCCTTAAAAGCATAAGTAAATAAATAAATATCGAAACAAAAATATGGAATAAAATATATTTCTTAAAAATCTATAAATCACGATCAAATAGTTAAAACCTGTTCCTCAAAAAAATATTTTTACTCAACATATCAAGCTATTTGAAAATATTTGTATTACATTTTTAGATATGTTTTTGGTATGAAATAACCTTTCCACCCTCATCAGTCAATTGAACTCCCAGAACATGCAAACTCCATTACAAGCATTTGTTCGATGGATTTTTAAAAAATATTGTATTTTTATAACAGTAATAAAGGATGGCATTTTTCCAATGAAATTTGAATTAACGATAAACAAACCGTCATGACGGTTATGACATTATTACGTTTATTGACGAGTCAAATTGAAAAAATTTCTTGTTATTTGAGAAAAAAAATTGGAAATTGGCCTTTTGGCTACTTTTATTTCATTGCCTCAAAAAAAACATCAAGGGCTAACTTGTGTATTCAAAAATGCTAACCCAATCAATAAATAAATTTCACATTACATTGACATTGTCATATGCTTTGATGGGTGAACATAAGAGTTTTTTTTTATTTTTTAAGAAGGTAAACATGAACAGAAAAATATAAAAGTAAAAATAATGAAACCCACAAAACCGCAAAACCGGCTTGTCAGCAGGTTTCTTATTTTTCCTTTAGAAAGAAAAACGTTAGAGAAATGATATAATTCTAAAAAGTAATATAAACATTATTAAGAACAAAAAGCATACGTATTTTTACACAAAATTTATATACAAAAAATAAAATAGATGATTGTTAACATAAAATAATAACCAGTATAAAGCCTTGTTACATATGAGACTTTCAATTATTTTTTCCTTAAAAGTTTTATCAACATTTTCTTTTAAGATCTGCTTAGGAGTTTTAATTTTCATTGTTTATGTATAATTGCATTTTTGTTTATTTTGAGATTTATATGAGAAAATGTTCCCTGTGAATGCCTGCATCAATGGTATTAACTGTCATTTATCCGTCTAGTCAACACATAAATAAATTACTTTGTGCCTTTTAAACTTTGCGCATTTGTGTCATGTTTTCAGAGGCACAAATAGTACAAAATTATCTCAGTAATATAAGCAGACTCATTTTCATTATTCATTGGTAAAAAGTCATCAGCAAATCACATAATTTTGAATTATCTATCTTGACTTCTGTTTTGTATAAATACATTGATATTTTTAATAAAAATACCAGTCTCAAAGATGACGCAAAAGCGATGAAACCGGTAAGTATAAATTCCAAATTTATGGATTCAAGTATCACTCTTCTTTTATTTCTATAATAAATTACAATGAACTTCCATCAAGAATGTTATTTCGATTCACCTAAATATTTAAGTTTGAAGGCTATTTTCAACAAGTTGTAAATAACTCGCTATTAGAAAATTGGAATTAAGTTGGAGTAGAGTGGGATTCGAACCACGGACTTTTGATCTGTGAGTCGGAGACACTAACCACAGGACTACAACCCAATTTTAATAATGATTACTCAAATGTGGTTACACAGATTAAATAATATGAAAATAATAACTTATTTCGCAAAATATGAATTCTGTAGCTAAACAATGGGGTTCATGATAGCGTTTTTTTGCTCTTCTGAAAAGTTACGCTATTGAATTTATACTCTTCTGTCCGCCAAAAATTCATATTTAATTATTATGTGACTGTTGCACTTGGCTACCGTTAATTTTTCTGTTTTTTGTTTACTATATATAAAATATATTATATACAAAGGTAATTTAAGAGTCTTCTTTACTAGAGAAACTTATTCACTGTACAGTGTTAAAAAAATTATTTATCTCTAATGTCCTAATTTTCTTTGGCTGGATTTTGTTTTTTCTTTTGAAATATTGTTTGTTATTAGTTTACTTAATTTTGTGTGGAAGTTTGTGTCTAAATGTTGTGTTAAAGGGAGAAATATTGACAGTGATATTATTTTTTGCCCTTGTAATATATTTATGTCCCTGAGTAGATGGATGACAATGTCTATCGCCAAATCTGTCTAGCAAATCAGCTTAGCGTATATAAAGCATATCTCAAGCACATAAATGGCTTTAAATATTTCTGTAGAAGGGGTTCTTATTGGTACCTATCGAACAACTTTTATGATGCCTTTTAATACTTTAATAAATCTTTTATAATGTGTCATCTTCATCACTTTTTTTCTGCACCTAATGGGGCACTGCATTAATCGCAGCACTTATTTATTCTTTTTTGTTACATGAACGTAAGATGATCAGTCTTACGCTTCAGATACCAGTCTTTGGACTTTGAAATATTCTGGTGTGAAAACACCCTTTTATATAAATATTTTTTATCAAACATGTCGGGAATCGAACCCGAGACCTTGCATGGTAAAGAAGCACGCTGTGTTATTAATTATAATGTGTAGCTGCAGCAAATAATCATCCCAATAGTCATTCTAAATAAGATTGGCACAATATGCACAAAAAATTTTTGAAATGTATTTTTTTCTTTTATTTCTTCGTCTTAAAAAAATACATTAGATTTATCAGTTTATAAGCCGTGCTATTAATTTAAGTGTCTCATCTTAAGTTCTCATCTATTTCAAGCTCAAGATATGTAATAGTTTTGAATATGCTATAGTGCGACAGTTGCAACTTAATTTACATTATGCTTTAAGTTTATTCTCTATATGATAATTTGATTTCTTTTTCTTTATATGTTAATAAAACTCTTAATGAAAAAATAATTTAATGGCTCATATGTAACAAGGCTTTGATTATTATTTTATGTTAACAATCATTTATTTTATTTTTTATACAAAAATTATGTGTGAAAATACGTATGCTTTTATTCTTAATTTAGTTCTTAATAATGTTTATATTACTTTTTTAAATTATATGATTTCTCTAACGTTTTTCGTTGTAATGGAAAAATTTGAAACCTGCTGACAAGCTGGTTTCGCGGTAAAGTGGGTTTCATTGTTTTCCTTTTATATTTTTCTGTTCATGTTTACCTTTTTAAATTAAAAAAATTAAAAAATAAATCATAATACTTTTTTTTTTGCGATTTAATTCGTTATTGTGGTCTTAAACGAGTGTTCTTTTCAGCATTTTCTAAATTATTTATCCCAAAAAAACTAAAACCTACAAAAAACCGAAATGGCTTTTTTGTTGATTTGCTTCTATCTTTGACTAAAACACAGTTAATAAATATGTTTTCTACATAATAAAAGGAAAAAAATATGATGTTATCGAGTTTTACCATCTTTTGGTAAAAATGTTTTTTCCTAAATTCCCAATGCCTCAAGTAAATGTTTACGCAAGAAATGTTTTTCATCAATTAAATACTGCTCATTATATCGGCTTTGTCTAACGACAAATAAGAAATTTAGTCAAGGTTGTGATACAAAACAAGGCATTTTATTAAATGAAAATATTTTATATTAATTGAATCTCAGCTTATCTTGGGCTTATAATATATTTTATTTTTACTTTTACCCTCTGAAACCTGAATAAAATCTGGCAGTTGTAAAAAATATTTTAAAAATTCAGTTTTTTTTTCATACTGTTTAAAATGTATTATTTTGTTAGTTTATTTATTTATTTATCATTATCATATTAAAAACATCAAATTATTTATTTATACAACGTTGCTTCTACTATCTTACTAAAATTATTAACCACGTTCTAAACAGTTCCAGTTCCACAGTCAAAAAAAAAACTTCAATCAACACATAGAAAAATAAATAAAATTACTATGCATATTAAAATACATAATCTAAAAAAAAACAAAGAAAAAAATGAATTTTTGTTTGATGTTAAAAACGTATTTTAAAATCTTGTAAAACCAAAGTAAAAAGAAAATATATATATATTTTTTTTAAAGCCAATCAACAGGCCTAATAGATTGGCATCAATGAGCAATACTTAATCTAGACAGTCTTGAAATCAACAATATTTTGAGTTTGTCCAAATTTTTGTAGACAAGGACTGGATTCAACTTCACAAACATCAACAGATGAAAGAATATAGATGTTCAAATATAGGCAGAATGGTGAATGTTACACAGTGTGTAAAGTGGCCACTTAAACCCGCCATTGACAGGTCATAAGCCCTGTAGATGCCTAGACTTCTATATTACCTTCTCTTAAATGTTATTTATCTCTGTTTTAGTATGTTAAGTCTTGAAATCTACTTAAATTTACAAAATGTATGTTTAACAAAAGGTATCAATATGGCAAAATCTAGGCGGAAATGGCAAGTGTGACATCGAGAGTTAGGAAAGACAACACCGCTTGTTTCTTAAATGCCTGCCCTCGTTGTAGGAACACATCGATGGTACCGTTTAGTGAGATTTCGTTCACTGTTCTGAGGTTCCTTGGCGGAGGGATATATATGTAATTTCCCACAGCAAAGACAATATTGGTACGCAAGTTACGGCGAGGTACATTAAGGTTTATCTGAGCAATAATATCATGGGCATCTATACAGTTAGATATTAATTTGTACAAGAATATCAAACCAGCTAAAATCCTTCCGAATTCTAAACTAAAGATATGAAAGTGCTCTACACGATCATAATAGTTGATTATGAAAGTATTTGATCCGATTCTAAATATTAACGATTTTAAAAATTCACGTTGCACCGATTCAATCCGTGCTATGTGAATATTATAATTAGGAGACCACATTATGGAATTAAATTCAACCAAACTACGAACAAATAATTTATACTAATTATATAATTGCAATTTTCAGGCTTTTTAATGGCTTTGATATTCGCAGAATAAATCCACAGATTTTGTACGCTTTCTTTAAAATGTGGTCAATGTGATGGTTGAATTTAAGTTTGTTATAAAAAAGTATGCCAAGATCTCGAATTGTCTTGACGTTCATTAAAGTTGTGTGGTCGATTAAATAATTGAAAACCATCTTCAACAATGTTTGATTATGTCCAAATGCTTGCAGACTGGCTGGATTTCCTCCCTAGGGAGTTGTTCATATTTAAATTTATTTCAGCAGAGAGGGAAAAATTTTTGAGAAGGGAATATGGAAGTCTAGGCATTTACAGGGCTTATGACCTGTCATTGGCTGGTTTAAGTGGCTACTTTACCCACTGTGTAACATTCACCATTCTGCCTATGTTTGAATATCCACATTTCCTCAACTCTTCCATCTGTTGACTTTTGTGAAGTAAAAGAGCTGAAACCTTTATCACGTGGGTGAGATTCATCCGGCTGAACCAAATCACCTACTAGGCAACGCCTGGAAACAATTTTCCAATTTTTATACTTCTTCTTTTACCAGGTAGTAATTCAACAATGTTTGATTATGTCCAAATGCTTGCAGACTGGCTGGATTTCCTCCCTAGGGAGTTGTTCGTATTCCCTTCTCGAAAACTTTTTCCCTCTCTGTTGAAATAAATTTAAATACGAACAACTCCCTAGGGAGGAAATCCAGCCAGTCTGCAAGCATTTGGACATAATCAAACATTGTTGAAAACCATCTTTTTTTATTTTTCTTGTGGATTTAATGGACACACATTTATTTATATTTAAAAAAAATAGTCGTTTTCATGACAAGAAGATAACAAAGAATGTAGATCATTTTGTAGTTTATGACAGTCATCAATCGATTTTATAATTTTGAATATTTTAAGGTCATCTGCCGATAAATATATTAGGAAAATTAATTTTTAAAGCAATATTATTTATAAATATCAGAAAGAGGAGAAGCCCGATGTTGGATCCTTGTTGTATACTAGAGGATACGGAATAAACAGAACCTGAAAAACCGCTGATTACAACAATCTAAAATCTGTGCGTGAGGTATGTTTAAAATCAATTTGATAGTGAGCCATCCACCCCAAATCTCTGAAGTTTTAATAGTAGAAAATTATGATTGACCTTATCAAAAGCTTTACAAAAATCAGTTTCTGTGGCATCAACTTGCAAAAATTGGGCGTATTGGATAAAATTTGTCTTAACAGATAGTTTGGAAAAAAAACCATGTTGTTCTGAGACAATAGAATTTTTAACATGTGAGAATAATATATCATACACAAGAGATTCATGAATCTTGCTAAGACATGATAATTTTGCAATTTGTCTGTAATTTCTGACATCCTCCTTATCACCATTTATAAATAAACAAAAAGAGTGCAGAACTTATATACAAAACAATAATTGCCCCTCATTGGAACTATTGCTCTACTATATTATATTTAGCTAACGAGGGAGACATAAACAAGTTTGAAATACTACAAAATAGAGCAATGAGAATTATACTGAAAAAAAGCAAATATAATAGTGTTGAAAAAATGAGAAAACAATTGAACTGGATAGGAATAAAGAAAAGACTATTGTATAATGTATTTGTATTTATATATAAAGTGTTTAAAAATCTCATGCCAAAGTATTTTATAAGTGAAATTATATTAAATAGAAATGTACATAAATATAGGACAAGAAATAGAAATAGGATAAGACTACCACTTAAGAAAAAGACAAAATCACAAAATAGCTTAATGTATAAAGGGTTAAAACTGTATGATGAGATGCCTGAAAGTATGAAGAATGAAAGTAAACTTACGGATTTAAAAAAAAAATGTTATGTTTATTGTAATAATGTAGTTATGTAAGAAATATTTAATAAGTATTTGTTATAATTGTAAATATATTAGTTAATATACAATGTAATATTAACTAACTTAAGTAAATAAATAAAAAATAAAATATTGGAAAGCTGTGTGCAGTTTTTCATAACAATGGAAAAATACCAGAATCATTAAATTTATTAAATTGATATAAAGTGGTAGATATAAAGATTCGAAGCCATTTTTTATAAAAAGAGGAGGTAGACCGTCTGGGTCTGCACCCTTCCTGACATTTAATGATTTGCATTTTTCGAGAATACTATGCCCAGCATGTGAAATTTTTCAAGAATACTACGTCTAGTAAGAATATTGTGGTTATCATAAGAATGTGATTCTACCTATATTTGGGCACATGATATCCTGCTGTGAAAATGTGAAAGAATCATGAGATGCATTGTATATGAATTTGAAACAATCAGTAAACAATACACTAATTTTTTTACCACCGGTTGCAATTTTTTTTACAATGAGGAATTCCACTGTTTTCTAATTTTTTTTTTCTATTAGCGTACTGTTTAAATTAGTGAAAATATTTTATTTTTTTTGTGAGTTATTTACAAAGATATGATTTTTTAAGTTACATTTATCAAAACCCGCGCCAAATGACTGTTATCAGTGTGTCACTTTTCAGTAGTGACGTCATGAAACGGTTTGCGTTCTTACTTTCACTAACCGCGGTAAGTTGTATTTCTCCACCCAATAACAAAACCGACAGGAATCAATGGAATATTGCTTTGATTACTTCATTTAATTGATCGTAATTTTCTCATTTCTATGTAATGGTTGTTTTTACGAACGGTAGATCTGGCAACGCTGTTGAAATGTCAAAACTTTTCAATCACAAATTATACTCCTTTTTTTCTAAAGTCAAAACGTTCCTTACAAGGTGCGAGGGCTTTAAATTGGAAACCATAAATACTACACGTAGATATAAGGAGTGACGTCATGATTTACGATTTTAAAATGAATACTATTTTTGTCATTTTTTATTTATTTTTGCGTGCGTTTTTGAGAGATTTCATCCTACTCTAAAATTTTTAAATATTCACGTGTACACGAAAACATTAAAAAAAAAATATTCCGGGTTGGGCTGGAATTCCTCATTCCGAAATCCGTTATAACTTCGCCATACTTTTTATCGGGTAATTTCGATGATACTTTACAGCGGCTATTAAAAAACTGAAATATACTACCTGTGTTACCTGTAATATTTTTTTGAATATTTTCTATATACTTTGCTTAACAACGTTTTATCAATTTCTTTGTACGATTTCTAAGTAATTAAAATGACAAAATATCTAATTCAATAAAATATTTTTTGAACTTCCTTCTGGGCGTGTTTTTCTCTTAAATGAGTTTAATTAAATTTTTGGAATACCATTTAGAATATCCTGTTGTATTTTTTTAAATGGAACATGCATCTTTATAATAGTATTTATCTTAGAGTAAAAGAGTTTTAACATTTCATTTACGTCAAGGTTGTTGAAACTGTTTACCCAGTCAATCTCCATTATGTCTGAGTTAATTTTATCAGTCTGCTTTGAAAAAGTTTGGTCTTGTAAGTTTAGTTTTAACATACATTAGGTTTCAAAAGATATTTTTTTATATTAGTATTGGGAATAAATACCAGTTGCAAATACCTACATACTCAAATCCATTTTATTAATTAAAAAATAACATTAATACATTATGTTCGCATTTGCAGATGACACTGCTCTAATTTCTACTTGTGACAAATGGGATGAAACTTATTCTGCGGCTCAAAACGGTGTCAATATAATAAACAAGTGGCTGGATAACAATCTCTTAACTTTAAACATTGACAAAACAAAATATATAACATTTAGTAAAACCACAACAGGGCAGCCTAAACAAAACGTCCTATTAAAAGTATGCTCTGAAATACTTGAATCAGTACACCATATAAAATATTTAGGAATGATTATTGATCAATATTTTTAATGGACAGAACACTGATAATACATAACACAAAAAGCTAGAAAACTTTTCCATATCTTCAAGTCGATACGTAACGTCTTATCCCTAATTAAACTCAAACAATTATATTTTGATTAATGTAACTCAATTACAACTTATGGCATAAAAGAATGGGGAGGCACTAATAAATCAATACTTCTCGAATCTGCTCAAAAATCGATAGTTAAAAATAATTTTTAAAAAGCCCTTCAGGTACTCCAGTATCAAGTTATTTAAGAAATTTGAGATTTTAGGTATAAGGCAATTATATATTTTTAGAATAATAATGTTTGTGAAAGCGAATTATTCTACCAAATCCCAAAAGGAACACTCCCACGCTACCAGAAGTCAAACTAGAGGATGGGTCGTGGGGTCTATCACAAACTCTGTATTCGGGTAAAAAAAAACAGGTTTCTAGGCCTTTAAATATTTAATTTGTAACCCGAATATTGTAAAACTTCATTTTCATTTGATTCAATTTTTTTTAATGTAAAAAGTTAGTTACTGGGTCTAGGTCGAGAAAAATCGGAAAATTTACTCAAAATACAAGCTTAAATAATTAATGGTATAAATTAATGTATAACTGTATAGTAAATTAACTAGAAGATAGTAATGTCATTGTTTATTTTTGCATAAAAATGTCTGCCTTAAAACAGGTTGTACCTAGTTAGGCAGACTAGATATGATCCAGAAAAATAATTGTAATTTTGTTAATAAACTATGATTATTATTATTATTATTATCATCTATTTGTTTTAATATATAAGGACACAAGCCAGTTGGCATTTGACTTTAAATAATGCAAATAATACAGCTGAGAACCAGGTGCTCTAACGAGAGTCGACCTGTCAAATTTTGATTACGGATTTCAACCAAGCGGATAAAAATAAATACCATAGAAAAAAAATACCAGCAATCAGAACACAAAACACGACATTAATATTTGATTTATTAAGGTAAAAATATAATGGCACACTTGGTGCCTGTTTGACTATACATATGGTCTCAAGGGGTTTACGGGATCCCAAAATTATCTATTTCTATAATTATATTAAAGGGATAAAAATCATCATTTATCATTTCTCTATCTCTACCTAGTGGTGTATAGGGCACAGTATTTGTACACTAAATTCAGCATATCTCGATCATTTATTTCATGAAGGTTATGTTACACTTCAGGTTATATTCAAGAGACACTGAAATATTGCAGTGTAAAAACTCCGTTCACGTACCCGAAAACCATTTGAAAAACCGAGGGCCTTTATATCAATTTCACCATTACTAAAAAAAAAATGACAATAAAAGAGTTATTTTTTAAAATGACAGTTTTGTGAACCACAATTTTAAATTAATTTAACTATATTGCTGTTAGTATTTTTTCAACTGAGAGTATGGCAAATTATATAAAAAGCTTATGTCAAATATAGTCATTCTACCACATGATTACCTTTATTGAAATTACACGAATCGTAGAAAAAACTATATTGAAATAAATATTGCAGAGTAAATTTACAATTCAAAACAATATTCAATATCGACATTGCCAGGATTCGAACCCAGGACCTTTGGACTAATGGACTGAACACAGAATTTATTTATTTAAATCTTAAAATAGGGCACACATATCATACATATTGTTATGTGTGTTCTAATAATAACATTGCAAATATATTTAATTTATAAATTGTTTATCACATATGTCTTGACCATTATTTTAAATTTTAAAATGTTTTTTTCTTCATAAATATTTTTTTCCATTTCGTAATACTTTTTCATTGCTTTAAATAAAATTGAATTTTGTGACTTTGCCTTTTAGAGCAAAAAAAACCACGTATAACTGTATATTTAAGACTTTTTATTTGAAGTAAGTTTACTCTACAACACTTTGACTCGGGTTGTTGTCCCGTGGCTCGTGTCTCAGACTTACGGCTCAAAAGTCCGTGGTTTGAATTTCACTCTTCCCTTACTTGATTCCCATTTTCTAATAGTTAGTTATTTACAACTCGTTGAAAATGGCCCTCAAACTTAAATATTTGGGTTAATCAAAATAACATTTAAGGTTGTAAGTGAAATTTCTTGATGGAAGTTCATTGTAATTTATTATAGAAATAAAAGACGAGTGATACTTTAATCCATAAATTTGGAATATATACTTACCGGTTTCATCGATTTCGTATCATCTTCGAGACTGGTATCTTTATTGAGAATATCAATATATTTATTCAAAACAGAGGACTCAAAATTATATGATTTAGTAATGACTTTTTACCAATTAATAAAATAAATTAGTCTATTTATACTACTGTGATGTGTAAATATTTGAGTTAATCATTAGAACTCAAATATTTCTTTTTAAAAAAAAAATATTTAAAAAATAATGCAAAATCATTCGTTTCAGAATGGATTTTAAAATGTATTGATTTTAAATAACAGGCACCGTGGCGCAGTTGGTAAGACGGCCAACTGTGAAACTGACATCGTAGGTTTGATTCCCGCCAGTTGCAATAAAAAATTCTCGAAGGTTTTCTTCTTAATTGGTATGGGTGTTGTGGTGTATTTTTCACTACCTCCTTCCATATCCCCTCTATCCCACCTGCTGACAAGCCTCTAAATAAAGGTTTAGCGGGTTATTCCTTTAAAAAAATAAATGCTACCCATCAATATATTCAAATGTTTTTTTATCAATATAAAAAATGTAGGACGTTTTAAAAAGCTCAGTTCATGAGCAAAGAATTGACAGGATCAGCATTTCTTTATAATGACATTCCAAGTCATCTCTAAACTTTTCATTTGATGGCATTTGATGGCATTTGATCGGTTCCACAACGTCATGTCAGCACTTTTACATCCAACCGTTACGGATATATGGGTTAGCTACCTCGGTAGAGAAAAAACCTTTTCCCTAGATTACAAAGGGTTGAAAAACCTTAAAAGGTACCTAAGAAAGTATTACACACTAAGCGAATGGATTCCATCGCACAAAACACCTCTTATATTTAGAGACTGTAACATTTTATGAAATGCTTCTTTGTACTGCGACAATTCTAACAACGCAAAACATTATTAAATTTGATTTTAAACATTTAATTCGAAAGCAAAAACTTTTTGTGAAATTTTATAGTAATTTGTTTTTGAAATGTTAAACTTTGTGTTTAATGTCTTCTGCTATTTTATCTTGCATGCATAGAATTAAGAATAGTCCAGGTTGAGCTAACAATCATATTTGAATAGATCGGACGGTGTCCAAAAAAACACTTTCACCGCGCGCATGCGTAAAGTCGTCGCGTAATGTTGCCAGATGGCAAAAAATATAATCATTACACAAATATAAAATTATTTTTTTAGTCAAGGGTTATTTAATAAGAGTAATTTAATCAATGAACATTGAACTTAAAATAAAAATAAATAATCATTTCAAACAAAACGGATATTTTATGTCATTTAATACAATATTTGATGTTTTAAAGATAATGTCGGTCAAATGTCCACCACGGCGTTGTTTAATCCGAGAGGTCCAATTTTCATTAATTATCTCATTAGATGAGCAAAGTAACTTAAAAAATTTTACTGCCCTGGCAACACTAACAAAATGCCCATTTTGTTTTCTTTGACAATCTGAGAGATGGAAAAATAATTCAATTTTTAAGTAATACATTTGCTACTAACACATGTAATGTGATCCCATCCTGTTTCTTTAAGATCCCAGAAGTATTTTTACACTTCAAAATGACACACCATGGCATAGTTGAACTCAAATCGGAAGTTGCGTACTGAGTGACGTCTACAAAGAAACTAATGGGTCAAAACATAAAACTTCTCCTCTAGAAGTAGTTTGGTTGCCTTCTGTTTGATGCGCGTATGCGGTTTCTAAACTATTCTTAATTCTATGCTTGAATGCCAAATTTAGGGGTTTTAGTATAAATGATTATTGTTTTCTGTGAACTTATTTTCTTTGTTTCATGTTTGGTTACGCGAGAGGTTGAAAGGATTTGGTGGTTTGTGGCTGGATGGACGTCAGTCGATGAAGATTTTCCATCCTAGCCTGTCCATCTTTTCTTGTGGTTTCCCAAATTTTCATCAATTCCCAAATGTATTATTTATTCTTCTTATATTTAAAGCTGATTTTTGTGGGAACTAATAGCAACTGTTTTTTTTTTCTCTCTGCACCACGTTCTTTGAAAAATAATCCCATACTTTTTTGTGTGAATTATTTTTTCACACAACCAAGAGTTCAAGATCTATTCGACAATCGTCTTGGATCCCACATAATTGCCCGCACGCTCCTTAACATTGGTGACAGTTTGTGTTTTCCTTCTCGTCCTTAACAACCTGCAGTAGTACTGTCCAGAACCAATTTGTAGAGATTAAGAACAATTTGTACGCCTATGTTTAAAGGTTTCAGCTCTTTAACTTTACTAAACTCAACAGATGGAAGAGTTGAGGAAATGTGTATGTTTAACATAGGCAGAATGGTAAATGTTACGCAGTGTACAAAATGGCCACTTAAACTAGCTAATGAAAGGTCATAATCCCTTAAAATGCCTAGACTTCCATGTTTCCTTTTCAAAATGTCTCTCCGCTGCGACAAATTTTAACATTTTTTGTATCTTTAAAATATTTGTTTTGTAGATTCTAAGAATGCTTCAAATTAAACTAACCTAACACATATCCTAACATGAACCAGTCGTACCGTTTGTGCAATAATTGATAAAAAAAATTGATCTAGTTATGGTTCCGTGACTAGTGTCGTTGGCTCATGGATCAATAGTCTGTGGATCAAATCCCACTCTATCCTAACTTGATTCTCATTTTTTAATCGTGAGTTTTTTACTATTGAGTGCCATTTTCAACGAGTTAAAAAAAGCAATCAAAATTAAATAATTGGGTTAATCATAAGAACGCAAATATTTATTTTTATCAATAATTTAATTCAAAGGTATTAAACTACCTCATAGAAATTTAATTGACTAATATAATTTTTTTGTCTATCAGTTTCAACAGAATCGTTTATATGGCCCAAATTTGTTTTAATGTTGCTCCAATAAAGTCAATACTCTGATATATTATTTCGTATTGATCTATCTTTCTATTTTCCGTAACTATTCCATGTGAATATTATTTATTTACTTTGAATATGTTAACGAATCTGTTTGAATATATTCGTGTAAATACGTGGTTTAGAAATCACAAATCACTCTTACGCTATTGAAGTTAAACTAGGCATATTGATAAGTATGTCAAATTTATACTGTTAATTAAAATATTCAGAGGTTGTAATTGCGAAACTGCTATACAAAACCAAATATTTCCAGAATTTCGACTCTTAAAAGTATTGGCTATAAAATTCCTCTGGAAATGGTGCTGAAACGTTGTGTTTCGTCAGGCAAAAGATAAAATATTTTGAATTGCAGAAATTTAAAAATGAAAATTAAACACACAATATTATTTATTTGACAATAATTGTAGTCGGTATTACTTTACGAGCTGTTTAATTTATCGCGTAATGCAGACTGTACACATAAGTTAGAGATTAATGAATGGAAAGCAGATGGCTGTTAAACTATCGACATACATCGAAAAATAGATCAATATTATCCGCAGAAACCGTATTTAGCAACCAAATTGTTCTATTAATGCGTGAATTCTGACTTGCATTTGTACGGCTTCTGGGTGTGTAAAACAGTGCATGAGATCTCGCTCTAGTATAATTATTGGTAACAAACAAACTGATCTCTTTCAGTATATTTGGATTATAATATATACTACCAGAAATCATCTTATTGAAATGTTTCCAAAAAAAAAAAATCGACGACGAGATTCAAAGGTGTTGTAATCCAGTATTCTCCCAGAATTAGTGAAAAAAATATAGAGAGTAATATGCTGACTAATATTTTCGGTATTTAAAAAAAAGTAATCATATAATTTAGTCCTGTTATAGCAAAACGTTTTTACAAAAATAAAACTATTTTTAACAATATTTTGAGTTTGTCCAAATTTTTGTGAACAGGGACTGGATTCAATTCCCTGGGGAGATGTTTATATTAACATATATACTATTTTAAAATATTGTTGATAAATCCACCTGATCCATGAAGAAGTATAGAAATCGAAAAAATAGCATTTTCAGGCGTTGCCCAGTATGCAGGTGAAATAATTCAATTAGATGAATCTCACCCGCATAAACCAAGGTTTCAGCTTTTTAACTTCACAAACATTAACAGATGAAAGAATTGAAGGAATACAGATGTTCGAATATGGGCAGAATGGTGAATGTTACACAGTGTGTAAAGTGGCCACTTAAACCAGCCATTGACAGGTCATAAGCCCTGTAGATGCCTAGACTTTTATATTACCTTCTCTTAAATGTTCTTCATCTTTGTTGTAATATGTTAAACTATTTTTTCTAATACGATTGACCCTTAGCGCAGTTGGTTTAAACAGTCAACTGAGAAACTGGTATCCCGGGTTCAATTAACGCCAGTTGCAAGAAAAAGGTCCAAAATATTATTTTTTTAATTGGGCTGAGTATTGTGGTGTATTATTTATAACATATTTTCATTTACTTTTTTTCTTCCTGCTGACAAGCCTCTAAAATAGAGGTTTTATGGTGTATTCCTTTAAAAAGTAAAAAAAAACTTCATCATTTATTTAAATCTTCCAGTACAAAAATTTTGACGCTTTTAGGGATTCATTACTAAAAGCAATATGCTCCAGCCATCCAGAAAATAGACTAGTCATAATAAAAATGTGACATCCAGCAACACAAATACGTAAGACTCGCTCAGAAACTAATACTCATTGACGCCTAACCTAGGATCGTTTTAAGGCTAGTCCAGAAGGTGGGTGATGAACTTTTTGTTTGTAAACAATAAAATAATATAAGCATCTAAAATACTGATTACCTAGTATGGTAATTTATTTACTGACAGTAAGGTAAATAAAAGGCTACTTTAATTCTTCACCCATGAGTAAAGATAACACTTTACAAGCTATAACGGCTTTAAGTAACATCAATTGTAGAATTCAGTTAAGTTTATCAGTGCGGAAAGCTCCATTTTCAAAACTGGATTGTATTATTAAATATTTAATAAATACACATTAAAGCACAGCGTCGTTTTCTTTTATCATATGAAACTAGTGTAGGAGTTCCCTGTAATTACAAGAAAAATCTTAAAAATATTTCGACGTATTTAATGAAGGTTTTTGAAAGGAAAATATGGATCATATGTTATTGTATTATTATTATATATTTATTTATTTTATTTATTTATATATGTTATTAATATATGGGCATTTACTGGGTTTATGGTCTGACGATGGCTAAAATCTCTGACCATGTATTGGTGGCCTCCGTGATATAATGAATAATTAACTCAGGCACAGAAAGTTCTGGATTCAAATCCCCATGAAAACATAAATATTTCATGAGTTTTTTCGTAAGCTTGGGTGTTCTAAGTTATAATTTACCACTGTGGTGCAAATTTACCAAAATATGCAATGAGAACTTATTGTTTGTTTGATTTTTTACTGATAGCAAAATATTTATACGTGAAGATAAGACGTTCAGTCTCACGCTTCAAATCAAATGAAAGGGAACATGAGAGATTAGAGTTGAAATCACCCTTTAAAAAGAAAAAAAAATATTCTTACATTTGTTAAATATCAGCAATCGTTTTCGAGACCTCTGGCGAGGTAGGCTAACACTCTTACTTTATTTGAGGCGTGTTTTTTAAGTAAATACCCCTTTGATATTAAAAAAAAACAAATGGACCTTTTTATAACAATTTTATTTTGACATGCAAGACCACAGTTTTATCGACTTTTCCACTTAATCATTACCATTATGAAGACACTTTTCATATCAAACCACAAGCTTTACTTTTACATCGTGACAGAAATCGAAATGTCGAAAAACACATCCAAGGTTTTGGTTTTATATCAAATACAGAACTGAATTTGTTATCCTCCCTGAAATTGAAAAAATAGAGTATAGCGGCTCTAAAATAAAAATATTTTCTTTTGTTTTTTTTAAATAATTTACAAATTTACTTGCTCAACTTAAGAAAGAGTTAAATATTTTCGAGTTATAATGGTGGTAGCAAGTTTAGTATCACAACCCTATTTTATAGATTTCTGCGTGTCGCACAGTATCATGGATGTTCTTGAAAATACAAATAGTTGTTATTGATAAACTAATGACAATTTTGTTTCGAGACCTACGCTTCGTTGCCAGTGTTGCTATTAGTGTGAAAAAAATTCTTTTGTCAATTTTTAATTTCGAAGATAAAATTCGAAGACCTCATGCCAAATATATACATAAACAACAATTCCACTAGGTAAATAATATAAATAAATATTTCAACGCTCTCATCAGGAGTTTATTTCACACTGAGAAATCAATAAGACTCATTTGCCTAACATTATCATCTTATCCGCATAATAAATCATAAAATATAGAGTTTATATCTACATATTATAAAGGTGCCCAGCTATTTTTAAGTTAAATCAAAGTTATCAGTTATATTGTTGACCCCTCTCTCACAAATAGTGGTTCATGGTGACTATCAGTATTTTTGGTGGATTTTAAAAAATCAGTGCAACAAGAAAAAAAAGGTTTTCTAGTGCTCACTCGACATATTTATTTAGTTGAAATTTACTGAAAATATAGCCTAAAAACTACATTTCATGGATCGAATAATGAACCCTGTACGAAATTTCTAATAAAAATCTTGAAAATGTATGTTTTTCACGCCTCTGACTACCCTAAATTTTCTAATCGTAGGCACATCACATATACTATACTTATTTGTACAAAAAACTCTTAAGGCCTTACTCATAAACTTGGTGTAAAGTTACGCCCAAGTTTAGTGATATAATTTGGATTGATAAACCATCCTTATTCTACCACTTTAATAAGGATGGTATTTCCATCCAAATAATACCACTATATTGAAATGTAAATTTATAATATGGTTTAAGTTTATGGGTAAGGCTCTGTAGATATTGTAACGTAATACATTACTACGCGTGTACTTGTTATTGCATTTTTTTGCTCTCTGGCAACGCTCAGATTTTTTTTGTCGATGTTCGGACTCACGCGATTTGAGAAGTCACTTCCTTTTTTTTCTGTGGTTTTTGTCAAACAAAGCATAAGGACGCTCTCAAGCCATAACCATGACATATCTTTTTTCTTTCGATCGTAAGATTTTGTATCACATCTTTTGAAAATCATTGTAGTAGGTAAAAGCACTGACCACTACACCACGAGGCCGACAATATTTTGTTACATGAAGATTAAATGATATATTTTAACCTGATGGTGCCAAGGACTATGAAATATTTTATTGTAAAAACACCTTATATTTGGTTGAAACGTCCATTATAACATTATAATTAGAGATGCGCTAAATATTCGGTTAATATTGGTATTCGGCATGTCCGGTGTGGTTTTATGTGTTAAATATTTGGCATAATATTTGGTTTATATAACGACTATTGAACTATGAATAATAGACACACACTAGACCAGCGAATGGGACCAAACGCAAGCTGAAGTGTGTGACTTTATCAAAAGCGTAAAAAGTCACATTACCATGGTCACGCTTACACCGTTGACTGAGGAGTCAGCCATTTGGAAGCGTGCGCTACCATTTGTTCTCCAATTGGTTCCGTATCTTATATCATAGGCCGTGGTGTAGTGGTTAAGATACTTGACTCACACACGGAAGATTCTGGATTCTAGAACGCAAAAATTGAATGTGTTTTTTCTCAAGCCTGAATGTACTGTGCTGTAAGTCACCATGTTGGTTTATTCAAATATAAAAATAGATGAATATAATATTATAAGTAAACACAATTTTTTGTAAATTTAATACGTTTATTTCCACTAACGTTTATTAGGTGAAAGAAAAAAAACACTTTCGTACATAATGGGGAATGACGTCTTACAATTATGTGTTTATTTAAATTTTTAATAATTTAATATTTTCACTATAACATATTAATTACAAAAAATGGAGTTTTCAATCAGTGCTACACAAAAAAAAATTTTAAACATAACTCTTCTCATCTTTTTCCAATGTGTATTTTTGACTGCACTTTTTATTTCCGTTGTTCATTTCATTGAAGAAAAATATGCTTCTGTGAGAATAATGATGCTGTACTGTGGTTGTTTTTAATTTTCGAATAAGGATATTACCAATTGTTCTAGGTCGCGTACTTACGTTTTGTTACGTAGAAACACTATTATTTATGTTGTCTTTATGGATTTGAAGTGAATTATTATTTTTGAATAATGAGTTTATATCTATCACCCTAAATTTCGTAATAAATATGACAGTTGGAAAGTAGACGATTTCAGTATTTTATATTTTGCCGAGCGTCTATCGAACTCATACTAACTTGTTCAGCGCGACAAATTTCACCTATTGTAAACCGAACAATTCTGCTGAATATTTGGTTTTGTAAGTGCGAAACCAAACAATGTTCGTACTCGGTTAAGGTTGAAAAATCCGTGTTTGGCGCATCTCTAATTATAATCATAAGCTTCTCTGAGTCATTAAGAGCCCACACAATACGATTTTTCATATTATGTTTGGCACTCCTACATTTTGGCATTTAAAACTGACGCTTTAAAGAAAAATTTTAAAAATGATTCCAATAATTTATTTATTATTTATGAAATCAAACTACAAACTTAAATAGGAATAACAATTTTTAATTAAATAAGTTCACTTTTGCAATTATTTTCTGGCCTTTTTCCACATAGTAAATACTTTGTTTTAAAATTAATTTATGTAGCTATTGTGAAGTACAATTATTTATGTGTAAGTGCAATAATTTAGTGCAATAATTAAAAAATAAACTATTAATAAAAACTGCATTGTTATCGCGTAAACATGCACAGTGGGGAGGGTTATCATTGTTCCGCGGAGATAACCTGCCCGTCTATCTCAGTGGCGATGTCTTGGAACATGTTTTGCCCTACAAATTGTTATTTACACGTAGACAATGGTCGCGTCCTAAAACAAAACAATAATATATTGTCCACGTGTAAACGGCATTTGTGGTGGCCTCCGTGGTGTAGTGGTCAAGACGCTTGACTCACGCACGGAAGGTTCCGGGTTCGATTCCCGGTGAGAACACAAAAATTAAAATGTGATTTTTCTCAAGCCTGGGCGCTCTGTGATGTAATTCACCATTGTAATTAGGCCTCCTGGCCTGTTGTGGTGCAAAAAAAAAAAATTTTTTTTAATTTAAAAAAAAATAAAAAAAATAATAAAAAAAAATGTATGTAACAGACTATCGATATACGCTACATTTGATGTGCACATGCAATGCTCAATGCACCATTGGGTGCAGACAGGGATACAATGATGACGATAAAATTTAATCAATTTTCATTCCAAGTAAAAATTATTACATCCATTTATTAAACTTTATAGAGATTTAACTCAGTTAACTTTATTTGCATCTCCAGGATATACCAGCTGTGGATATTTTGATCTTATGGGCACTTGCAACATTAGACACATGAAACTACAGGTGCCAGGCCTGCCAACACAGAGGCGCAACACGGCGCAACGACCGAGAAACTAAATTTGGACTCTCGCCAACCATCATTGATTCCGGTTGCCTTTAAAATGACGTTGCTACTCATTCATAATATTTAAAGTAAAATTGTTCCAATTTTCACCGTTAAATTTAAACAGTATTGTTCAGTATTCATTCGTTGTATTTTCATTTAATTATAGTTAATTAAGTTGTTAATTGAACTCTAAACATTTTTTTTTTTTTAAAGTTATTTTATTCACTTTGCAACAAAACATTGGTAAAATAAAAAATCTATACAATTATCAGAACCACACAAAACAGATTTGACACAATCCCTTTAATGGTATATTTTATCCACCTCAAGCGTAAAACTGATCTCCTCGCTTTTATGTAGCAAAAAAATATTAAAATACTCTTTGATTAGTTTTCTGTTATTACGTTTATGGGATTGATTACCATAAAATAATTAAGTTTCTATATTATTTATTGTTTCATCTTATACTTTGTGAAAAAAAAAGTTTTTTTAAAAATAAAACACTTAGCATTTTAAGCATCATCAGATGAATAATATCTCTTTTAGATATTATACATCTGATGATGGTTAATTCAGAATCATCGGTAATTCAGAATACCTGAAACTGGTAGTGTTACTATATTAAACTCGTACGAGTATGTGGCAAAAAAATTACAAAGTGTTTTATTATAAATAAAATTAAAAACTGATTCGCTACGCCTCATTTTCAAAATTTAAATTTGTTGTCCTTGAAACGTTTATATTAAATTTCGAATACAAAGAAGCAATCTTAATTTAACAATACCTTAAACAACTCGAAAATAGCAAAGTTTGATCGATATGAAGCTTTTAGTTTAAATGTGAAGTGACTGTTTGAAGATATAAAGTTCTACATTTCCGAGAAAGGTAAATGTTTTTATTAAAGTTAAGACATTGTTTTACGAAAGGATTTAAGTTCAAATGACTTTTTTCATATAACAATATGGAAAAACGAGTTACCACGGTAAAAAAAGTTTTTTTTCGTTCTTCATGATTTTTCTAAAAAATCATTACGATTTTTGGGTATTTTATATATATTGATAGAAAAATATCACATACCACGAATGCTGATAAAATATGCGAAAAGGATTAAGAAAAAAATATTGTATTTTCAAAATCAATAAAGATATTGTTGAAAAATGCTTTCACTCATAATCTTGAAAAAATAATTTTTAATATATACGCCTTCACGGAAATGCTACAAGATTGGCCTTAACAATCGTGACGTCAAGATTTGTAAAATACACAACGGTCTTTTTAAATTAATGGTCGCAAACAACAGTAAAAATGTGACCGAATCGTGACGTATTCGGGAGAATTCAAAAATATTTTTTATGCCACTAATGAGAACGAATTTTTTTTTTCTTTACAGGGTTTCATAGACCCTTAAAATTCACAATTGTTAAAAACACGTGATATTTCCCTATTTTGATCAGCAAGATAAAGACGTTGGATTTTAAGTTAATTTTTTTTTTCTCTTTTAAATATTTATTGAATTTAAATAAAAAAAAACCTTACTACACATAATTTGACATAACTTTCCCATTTTTTTTTGATAAAGCTCAATTAAGGATATGCAGATATCAATGCTAATTTATTTACAGACGTATTTATGTTTAAAAATATAATTTGTACAATTTGTAAGGCATCCAAAATAAAATTTCACTGGATTTTATACATTTTTTTTATTATTATTTAAACGGTGATAACCAGACGTCTTTCATCTTCATGTCTTTTGGGAAGCAGAAATAAAGACAAAACTCTTCGTATTTATTTATCCTCATAAAAACCATATTTACTCTTCTAATATGAAATAATCAGTGTTCAGAAATATACTATTTTTAACAAAGCACATTTTAATTTGTTATGACAATTGAGATCGTAAAAATTGTACACAAGTTTTAATGGAAAACATACAATACGGTGACACAATAATCACCAAAAATGTAAACATACTCAAATAATACCAAACATCATCAACAATTATATATAAAAAAGCAAGGACAAATGCAGGACGCTAAAAAATGCTATACAATGGATTTAAACACTACAATGATGAAAAATTATATTGGCGACAAATTTAAAATAAAAAACATTAAAATGCACATAATGACTATACTAACCAGAAGTTAAAAAATATGTCTTGACCTTATGATATGTTTATATTACCTAACAGGTTTTGAAATTATTAATAAGTAATAAAAATGATACGCAATATTATATGTCAAACAGATTTTTAGAACTTTTGAACATTGCCTTTCCAAATTCATTAATTTGCATTATTAGGAGATACTTGTATAGACCGCATATTTATAAAAACGGTAAACTCCACTGTATTGGTTGTAATAGATTGAGTTTTTTTATTTACGTTTCTTGGTGGAACTGCATTTTAATAAATTTTACCAGTGACCGGCATCGTTTAACTCGTGCAAAAATGCAAACAGGGATTGTTAATTATGATTTTATATAGTTATTGGAATAAAAAAGTTTAAATTGAAATAATTTAGGTGTAAAGTAATAAAGGTTGTATGAATTTATGTTTTCTTTGAATGTATGTAATAACAATTAGAAAATGTTTTATACACTCAAACTAAACTTAAATTCATACAATTATTATTATTTTATCCCTAAATATTTTTTATTTAATTTCTTTTATTCCCATTATTATATAAAATCATGATTGACAACCCTTGTTTGCACTTGAATGTAACATAGATTTTCTTTGTCTCCCACCAGTCTGACGATGTCGGTCACGACGAAACCCGGTCACCGGTAAAAATTATAAATTAAAGTGAAATAAAACTTAATTCGTATTTTTATTACTACAAGTATCTATTGAATTTTGCACCTGTATTACCAATCATTACACCACTGCAGTTGGTATTAAAATCGCAAACAACAATCCAAAATAAAACAATATCTAATGAAAATGTAATAATTTACTATGATGAACTTTACAAAAACCTGCATATGGAATCCTGGGCAAAATTGCTTACAAAAAAGACCCAAATGTGGCAATAAAGATATGAAAATAAACATAAAAAAGATATAAAGGAATTCATAAAAATAATCAAAAATATCTCGAGCATTCTGATACCAAAGGAGTTAAAATTAAATCATACAATAATTTCCATATTAAACTATGGCCCCAATTACGATAGGAAGTTAACATTGATCTTCAATTTGATCTATCTTAATTAATTATGTCTAAAGTAAAAATAAGTTTTCTGTGTGAAAAGCAGAATATGAATACATGTTTTAATTGTAAGCATGTTCAATTATAGGTTACCGATAAATCTTCATGCTTATAATATAGAAAACATTCAACTTTAATTTCTACGATATATAAACTACAAACTAAACATTTCAATACAAAATGTGAATTATGACTATTTATTAACACTGCTTAACCTTACAACACTTTCTGAAAGAAGAACTATTAATGATCTCATTGTACTGTATAAAATTTTAAACTCTCTTTTTGACGCACCAAAAATACTTGAATTGATTAAGTTTAGAGTACCTGCTGTCATCACTAGGAGTACTTTATTGTTTCATTGCTCCAGTACTTCTTTCAACCAACAAAACAATTCATTGATACCGAGACTGCATAGGTTAGGTAACACTTATGGAACGGCTGCAGACATTCTGTCCAATTATTTACTATCTTATAAGTCCACAATATCAAGTTTGTTTGTAGCTGCTCGTCAACCTATTATTGACAATTAATTCCATAATTTAAAAAAATACTTACTTGTTTATTTTTATTACCTTTTGCTTGTTTTTTTTTTATTTTTTACTATTATATCAAATTGCATTGTAGTATTGGCAAATACGCATTTCATAGATACATATTATTATTTCTTATTTTTTCGTGATAATATATGCTTGCTTGTTTATTAATTTAACTTTAAAATGTCTTTCTTGCTTACCGTAACACTTTATTTATTGTTTGCTTTACAGAATTTATTTCATAAGCTTATATCTTTGCATTTTTTGTTTATATGCTTACTGTTTTTTTTTGCACACCTTTGTTATTATTGTTTTTTTTTTTTACTTTGTAAAACTTTTTATTATATCCTTTTTAACTAATTTCACATATTTTTTCTGTATATTCGGTGATTATTATTTAGTATGTTAGAATGTATTTCATTTTTATTTTTTGTAAACGCCTTTTGGGCGTTAATGAACAAAATAAATAAATAAATATACTTTGAATGTTCATGACACATTACTCATTTTTGTATACAAGTATCGTTTTTTTCTTATAGACATTTGAAGATAACTCTGTTAAATTCACTTTGTAATCGGAGCCCATGAATTACTCCAAGTTTAATAATCTGTATTTACAAGAGGAACTAAATGCACAGAAGACTGACTATATAACAATCCAAATAATTGAAAGCTAAGGCACGGCTACAAACTCGGGTTGTGGTTCCGTGGCTAGTGTCTCGGACTCACGGCTCAAAGGTGCATGGTTCGAATCAAACCCTACCCCAACTAGATTCTTATTTTCAAATAGTGATTTATTTACAACTAGTTGAAAATGGCTCATAAAATGAAATATTTGGGTAAATGATAAGAGCGCAAATATGTATTTTTCATTTAAAAAAAAAAAACTACACAAAGTTTTGCGAAAAATTGATAACTCGAGTAAAATTAAATTTTACATTTTTTTTTTTATCGCGGCGCGATAAATTTCACTAGATTCTACTATTCCTCTATCATTCTATACCTTCTTGAAGTTTTTTTCTTTAAAATTTTTACAGTTTCGTTTACTTTGCCAGCTTTGATTTTTTAAAGATTTTCTTATTTTCTTAAATTAAAATTTTGAAATAGGCCACACTTAAACATCATTGTGTGCTGTAATAATAACAATGTAATTATATTTAATTAAATAAGTTTTTTAACACATATTCTTTAACCTTCTGTTAAAATTTTGTTTTTTTTTCTTCATAAATGTTTTATCCCATTTCATAATATATTTTACGGCCTAAATAAAAATAATTTTGTGAATATTATTTAATTTTTTATCAGATTTTTATATGTTAATAATCTTTAGACATTAGAAAGACTATATATGCTGCAAATAAGCAAATGCTGCCTACCTCAGAACAGGTATTTACTATATCTATTGAGGATAGACAGTCTCTATAATTTAATTTTACATAATTGTATTACACTTAATTTTGCACGAATACCGATTAATATATATAAAATGGATTCAGAATAATTTATTTGATTTTCCAAATCAATATGGATACTGTGGAGAATTTTTTTCATATGTAGGATTAAGTGGTTAGGGGTTGGAGTCCCTACCCCAGGTTAGAGGTTGACAGAAATGACACGAGGTTGCTGTTTAATGCGTATTTATAACATGGCGAATAAATAGTTAATTGTGTTGCGCGAGTGTTACGACGATGATGGGTTGAAGAGACTGCACTTGAACTACATGCTGGAACTGAGTAACTTTGTCGAGCTGTACTGACTTACCGGTCGGCTGATTTGTTGGACTAACTGACTTTTACTGCGTTCTGTGGTCTCTTTATAGGCGACGTTCCTTTGAACTTAATTTCTTTATAGTAGGAACAATGTGAATGTACTGCAAAACGATGCTCCCAATTTCTTGTGTAATACTGATAGAGCTGAATTACATGCTATATTGGATTTTATAGAAAATGATGACATTGTTTTTTTCAGTTATCGCACTATTTCAGGTGAAACGTTTTAGCACTTATGTGTTATCGATTAAGGACTATCACATATGTTTAACTTTAAATAAGACATTATAAAATAATGTCACTAGAAAAACGCGATAATTAAGATTCGTGACGATGTTCTATAAAAATTTAAACGGTTAGGAACAAAGTTGAAAATTAATATGAATCGTGACGTATTAGGATCGTGGCTAATTCATTTACTGTTTTCGAGGGAATTCGAAATTTAAAAATATTTTTATGCTACTAGTAAGTATCAAAAAATTATTTTTTTTACTTGATAGTATTTCATTGACCCTCAATTCTTATAAATATTTTTTTTTGATAGTGTGATAGAAGTGATATTTCCCTATTGTACGTTTTTCACTGTTTTGCAAACAGAACATTTTAAATTGTTCACTATAATAAACGCCGATTGCCGGTACTGAAGAGCTGAAATTTCTAAGCAATAATTGATGACTGTAAAGAGATTATTCTCGTAACTGGGATTTCGTTTTTCCCACTTTTCATATAACAGATCGTTTATTTTTCTTCCGAATCCTTGCAAGTTTCCTCCGTTCTCATTACTGGGCCGTCAAAAAAAACGAAGAGTCAAGATAGAGTGCTACTGAGTGGGCCTAAGGAACCAAATTAATGGAAAATTGTATTGCCTCTAGTAATGGCAGACTTGATGCGAATTTCGCCTGCACCAATTCTTTCGCTGGAACTACAAAACTATTTACGTTTCGCCGGCCAAACTTTTAATTATAGTCGAGTCGAGAGTGACGGCTGAATCTAGAAAACGAATTAAAAATTAAATAGTTTCACGGCGAATTTCTGATTTCATACTTGAGAAATTTCAACTAAATTGTCCATTTGAAAATACAATCAAAATTTAATGATCTTTTTTTTAACGTTTTTCCTCATCTGCAATTAGCGACGTGATAAACAATTGAATTAATTAACCGATTGGAAACGTGGAGCCTTATTTTAAATGGACATCATCATCATCAATCGCAAAGCATCTTAATCAGGTATTGTAATATAAAGGTAAGATGATCAGTCTTAAGCTTCAGGAGCCAGTCCAGAGACTTTGAAATATTCTAATGTAAAAACACATTTTAAAAATAAATATTTCATGTCAACCATGTCGGGAATCAAGCCCAATGATCGAAATTGAATCGGAATGGTAGGCAAATGCAGGGACCACTACACCACGAGGCCGACCAAAATTTGAATGGACGGCATGTTTTTTTTTGTTCATGATAATACCCTTACAGGATTTTAATCCAGGTGTTATAGTCTAAGAAGTAAATATAGAAGTATTATTTTTATATATATTTTTATTTTATTTATTGATACTTTTACAATGTTTGTATTCTTTTTTTATGAAGCATTTAAATCATTTTATATATTAAAAACAATAATTCAGTAATCGGTTGGGTCTTTAATTTATGAGAATGTTTTTTTAAAATTAATTTTGACATGGTTTTTATTTGTTTTACGTAATAATAAAAACATTTTTTTTGGTAAAAAAATCATATGGTTAATCATATGGCATTATGATAAGTCACATGTACAGCTTTAAACCAATAGATAATATTTTTATACTTTATATATTTTTTGTTCTTATTTGTGAAGAGTTTTTCAAAGGTCCATTTCTCTATTCGGGTGGATAAATAATACAAGTGTGTGTGTGAAATAGAGCAATAAGTTATCAATTTTATGGTGATAAAAATCATAAATTTGAGTCGAGATAAAACCACCCTGTTGCATAGTGATAAACGCGTTTGCCAGTCATGTTTCGGGTCCAATTTAGGTTTTCTGGAGGGATATACGTTATATATTAGTATTAAATATGATTCTACACACCAATATTGAATTTTTACTGGATTGGCACTTGAAACATAAGACTGATCACCTTACCTTCAGTGTAACAAAAATGCTTTTAATACGCTGAAAGAGTACCAAATCAATGCCTTGTGTAACATTCATTGCGTATAAGGAAATGATGATAAAAAGGAAACATTTTAATATCTCGACGAATTAATGAGAATCCTTGTGATTCTTGTTCCTTAATTCTTGCAATAGGCTTATATGGGAAATTGTAGGGTATTAGAAGGATTTACTGCGAGGACACTGTCAACCAAGAGTAAGGATTCGAAAAGGATACACTGATTAACACGACATTCCCCTTGATTATTAAACTAGGATTTTCTTTTCACGAAAAACTTTTTCGTGCCCTTGGGAGATCGCAAAATGTTACGTAAGTTTTTTTTTTAATGTATTTTTTATTATTTTATTTACAATTTTTTTGTAGTAATTTGATGCATTCTTTATTAATTAAAATATAACTTTATTTATAAAAACAAACAAAAAAACCCACATAGGGCATGGCTTGTGCGTAGGTATACTAAATCTATAATAAATAATTAAATTTATGATATAGATACATTCACCTAGACTCCGAGAGTTTGACCATGGACAATCAATGTATTTTTATTATTCTATCGTTTTCTTTATCTTTTATCATAAACACTTATTTTTTTATTACATCTTTCGTAATGTTTTTTCTTTTTACTTTGTATCTTACTATGTTTTTTTAAAAATATTTTTTTTGTTTTGCACATATATTTTTTTTACTGTCTTTAACCTTGTATTTTGTTTTACTATGTATTTCACCACGTATATTACTGGTTTTAATTTTAATATGTTTTTGACTATGTTTTTAATAAATTTTTAGTATGTTTTTTTTCTATGTAGTTTACTATGTTTTCCACTACGTTTTTTACCTTCATTTATTGTTTTTACCTATTGATGACGGTTTTTTATATATTTTTTTGACAAGCTGAGATTGGGGTAAATAATCCTTGTTACATAATCAAAAGAACTCTGTATCTAAATGAATTAATGTATGTGTGTTTTTCCTTTATAGACCCAATAACTACTGGACTAATTTACGTGAGATTAGTTTTGCAAAATAATCTAATTGACGTGACTTAGTTTTGGAAATAATAATATTTTCAATACGTTCATCAGAAGAGCGAATATGTGTTTATCATCAACCATCTTCCAAGGTAGCATTCGACTAAATTGCATATTCCAAAAAAATTGAAGGATGTTTTTTTTGTGTATTAAAAAAGTTTGTATCTTTAAGTTTACAAACATAATTCATTTTTGATGTATACTGAATTGATTAATTCCCTACAATTTCTTAATTTCTACATGTGAAATTAATTTTAATGTATTTTTAGTAATGCTAAAATAATTTTACCTGACGTTTTTGAAAAACACATTTTTGAAAAACGGATTCTGACACAAAATGCACTACTGTTGGTAAGTAAGCTCAGAGTTTGACATTTGAAAAAATTATTCTTTATTTTGAAATGAATGATTTTATGTTTTGGAGTTCAACCATAAAGAAGTACGTAAATACCTATGTACTTAAATTTAATATTTCATTAATTGATTTTTTTTATGGAGTTCAATCATAAACAAGTACCTAGGTACCTACTTATTAATGAAAAGTCTTTTTTCTTTTATCCGGACAGTTTTTGCACGATTTCAGTTATTTTTATCTTATTATTATTTATTTATTAATGGACTTATACAGTTCATTCTTACAATGATAAACACATTTTTGTCACTAAATACAGTTACAAATAAAATAAAATACAAGTTAATAAAATTAAAGCCAGGACAAAAAAAAATAATTATTACCTCAAGACAAGATCTAGTCCATCTTCGTTCTTTCTTTTCTTTTGGTTTCGAATTAAATGTCAAAATCACGTCAAAACCCGGCTGGTGGTTAAAAAAATATTAAATTGAGTATGATTTGAGTGTGTTGAGAGTAATTTTAGAATGCTCAGGGCAAAACACGGTCCAAATTTTCTTCATTAACACGTGTTCTCGTATTTTCTCTCTATACTATGGCACTAGAGCAGTGATTTTTACACAATTTTGATTTGAGCACAACGAGGACTCAAAGCTAATCACGTAAGTAGATAAAATGAAAAACTAACCCTCATTACGAATATGGAAATAGCTCAAAAAAGTCCAATTTAAATAACGTGTGTCATTATTTACGAAAAAACGTTTGTTCAACCGGCTAATGGCAGACAAGCTAACGTTTGCGCAGGATAACGTCTGTCCGGTTTGCTAGTATATGTTTATTTTTATTTGTGGAATATAATAATAAATAAAAAACATCAATTTTATTTTTGGGTACTTACTTATTAGGTCCGGACTTTAGACCTTGCCAATCCAATGTGCAGCGACAGATATCGCCTTGTCATCCTCAAATCATCCTCTACACAAGTTAGCTGCATTTGTGGATCATCTTACACCTCTCCATAATCACAGTTTGTGTCATCTCCCTCTTAGAAAACCTCAAGTCTTTTGATTGTATTTGCATCTAGTTACCCCTACCCTTAGTTTGTTGAGAACTTTTCACGTAAGGATATCCAAACTGGGGTTGGTGTTTGTGTTTTTGGATGGCATTATCCCAAAACCAATACCATAACCATACATTTCAATAGTTAACCCTTAAATGCACTGATTAGGTTATGAAAATATCGTTCAAGTTATAAATACTTGTGGAAGAAATAGTGGAAACCAAAGACGGGATAAAGAGAGGGGCGTAAGTTTAATAGGTATAGGTAAAGAGATGGGTACGTTTTGAAACTGGTAAACAAAGAAATGTCAGTAGATGGATATTTATAAATATTTATCAACATTTTGTAAAAAAAAAATTGGCTAATGTCGTGTAATTCGAAGGCACTCTTAGGTAAAAAAAGGACATGCAATTTGTATGAAAATTTCCTCGAATAACATGAGAATATTGAATATGATAAGAAACAATATTTTGAGTTTGTCCAAATTTTTGTAGACAAGGACTGGATTCAACTTTCTGGGTAGCTGTTTATATTAACATATTACAACAGAGATGAAGAACATCAAGGAAAAGGTAATACGGCTCAAAATATTGTTGATAAATTACCCGGTCCATGAAGAAGTATAGAAATTGAAAAAATAACATTTTCAGGCGTTGCCTAGTATGTAGGTGAAATAATTTAATTAGATGAATCTCACCCGCATAAATAAAGGTTTCAGCTCTTTAACTTCACAAACATCAACAGATGAAAGAATTGAAGAAATATAGATGTTCAAATATAGGCAGAATGGTGAATGTTACACAGTGTGTAAAGTGGCCACTTAAACCAGCCATTGACAGGTCAAAAGCTCTGTAGATGCCTAGACTTCTATATTACCTTTTCTTGAATGTTCTTCATCTCTGTTGTAATATGTTATGACAAGAAATACAATAATAAATATTATTAGAAATACACACCATGTATGACAGGGTTACAAATGATTAAATCAGACGAGAGTATAAATCTGAGTCAAGTATTGATAAGATTAAGAAAGAGTCTCTGAGATGGTTTGGTCACGTAGAACGAATGGACGACGAAAGAATGGTAAAACAAGTATATATGGCAAAAATTAACGTGAGACGAGGACGACAAAGAAAGACGAAAATAAACCAAAATCTTTAGTCTGGTCATGTCAAAAGCAGACAGAACCGAAAGGCATGTATGACAAGATGTATGAATGTGGAAGAAGCTATGAATGTATGCCAGAATAGACGTGTGTGGCGGTCCATTCTATCTGCCTGATGGAGTGATGGTAGTAGTAGTAGTAGTACAATATGATTATCACTGCTTCACGTTTTTATTTTTTTTTTAATTACGCATTCTTTAAAAGACATCACTCAAAATTGTATGTTAAATAATTAAATCAGAAAGAAACTTTTAATAACCCCCCCTTCTCAATCAGCAGATTGTGAAGTCAAGTGACTTGTCACAGATTTTTATTCTCAATATACTGTTCGATATACTCAATACAATATACTCAATACAATATTCGTTTAAATATGTATTTAACATCGTGACCAAAACAAACCTAACCATCAGAAAAAGTTACTCTGTCTTTACAAATCATAAAGATGACATAATTATACCAAAAGGAGTTAGAGTTGGAGGGGCCTATTTTATTTATTTATTTACTTATATACGGCATTTTTGCCATTTACATATATGTGGTATAAAGAGTGCTAAAAAAAAAAAAAATCGAGTATGAAATATTAATATACTGAAATACATATATATTTCAAAGAAATTATACGATAGCAAAATAAATTAATCAATCAAATTATTACTATTCTAACCCAATCTTCTGAAGATGATTTGCTCTTTTTGATAAAAATATGTTGGTAACTTTATGTTTTAAGTTAGGCAGAGATAAACTAAATATATAAAAATATGATGCAGATCCATTCCCGGTATTCTATAATCTAACAATAGGTGAGTTATATTGAGCTACCGTTCGAGAACTTGGACAATAAAATATTGTAGATGTTCTGCTTAACCTAGGTGGTACATAGAATGAAATCAATTTCAGTAGATCAGGGGTATCAAACATTGGTTTTATTATTTTATATAAAGTCGTAAGTTCGGTCGATGTTCTTCGTTCTTGTAATGTACTTAATTTAAGAGAGTCTAAAGTTTTGTTATAATTTAATCGATTACTAGAAAAACCCAACTTAAAATTAATACATCTTAGAAACTTATTCTTAATTTTCTCAATAAAATCTGAGAAAGTGATTTGATAAGGTGGCCATTTTGGAGAATTATAATCTAGTTGGCTTCTAACTAGAGATGTGTAAAGATAATTTAATGTGTTTATATTATTAAAATCTTTTCCGGTTCCAAGTACGAATCCCAATAATTTAACAGCTTTGTTAGCTTAGAGTATATACATACTCTAAGTTTGTTAGATATTTTAATAATGTGCTCTTTAAATAATAATTTCTAATCAAACAAAACACCCAGATCGCTCACGGTAGAAACATCAGTAATTTTTATTTGATTTAACATATAATTAAATAGAATAGAATTTTTTATTTTATAGAATCTCATAGCTTGACATTTGTTTGTATAGAGTTGCAATTTATTTTGTTGGCACCAGATGTTTGATTTGGACAAATTATGGGACAAAATGTTACAATCGTTAATGTTAAGTTTTTATTGTCGGGGTCACCAGTTGTGTTGGTCACCAATTTTCGTCTCCACTACTGTCTCCGTAGGTAAGCCAACCAGCGTTTATACGCTACGCGACGATGTTTTTATACCTGCACTATAGGCTGAAATGTGGTGAAGGAACTCGTCTGATGTCCTACATCCAACATCCCACGCGTGGCCTTCACTTTGCTCTTCAAGTACTTTCACAAAGGCTTCGAAGGTATACTATGAAACAAAATTTTATTGTGAATAATCTTTCATAAAAAACACTGGTATTTAACCCAAGAAAGTCGCAAAACTGGAAGCCATATAAAGTAATTCACACTCGAGGATTTTCTTCGGAAAAAAAAATCTGCCGAAAAAAACTGTTTTGCTGCTTTTGCACTCAAAGAATATACTAAAGATTTATCAACAATTCTTTGAGTATGTCCAAATGGTTGAAGACAGACTGAATTTCCTTTCATTTTAATCTTAATTTTTTAAGACAGAAGGAAAACATTTTCGAGGAGGGATGTGAAAATTTTGCCATTTACAGGGCAAATGACCTGTCATTGGCTGAATTATGTTTTCCTGGTATAAGAAAAAGTATAAAAACTGTTTTTAGGCGTTGCCTAGTGGATGAAATGGTTCAGCTAGATGAATCCAACCAAAATAATAAATGTTTCAGCTCTTTACGTCACAAAAGTCATCAGATGAAAGAGTCAAGGAAATGTGAATGTTTAAACATATGTAGATTGGTGAATGGTGAACACAGTACCACTTAAATCAGCCATTTTTTTCAGTTTGCAAAGGTACTGGACACTAAGCAATTTTTTCGAGAGTCATTGTCACATTTCTGGTCATGCGGGTACAAGAGAAGGCCCGAGCAGAATGCTCGTACAAAGTTTTCCTGTAATTTAAATGATTAATTACCAAAAATAAAGACGCCTTTTGCTTAGAGACATGTATGTTTTATAATTTCAATAGTGTTCAATGTCCCGGATGAATATATTAAGTTCTTGAAAACAAAAGCCATTTTGAAGCAAAGTGTACAAGTTTGGATTTTGCCTAAGGGAAGAGACCATTACAGGAGACTACTGCAAAATATTGTATTGATTTATATACTAGATGTTTATAAATCTATTGTCTAGATGTTTATTTAAATATATGTTTAAGTAATAACTATTATTTTTGGTATTGTTTAATATTATTCTTGCTTCCACTTTCCATTGCGTTGTATCGCAACTCAACACAGGGCTTTAAGCTTTATACAGTTAGGGATACCTTTATTATTATCTTTTTTATGTATAAATTTGTATAAATAAATAAATAAAAATGACACATTATAAACTTTGTAAATGTCTTGAGTTCCATAATCACTTTTTAAAAATGTTTTCCCTCTGTTGCAACAAGTTTAGTTCAGGAGAGTTGTTTAAACGTGTTTCCAGAGCAAAAAATCATGAATCCTGTTGAAAAAAAAAATACCTGAAGTCAACACATGTGTACCCAGGGACGCTAGAGGTTAAGTTCTAGAAATGACGTCATTGATCTCAAAGAATTCCACTTGACAATAGGACTTGTAAGACGCGAGCTTTCTATATAAGTGCTGGCTTTTAATTAAAAGCATTCAACGCGTCCAGGGAGCTATTTTCCAGTGAAAAGTCCAGTAATTGCATTCCTCGGTACAAAAGTGTCGGCAGGTATTTATAATGGAAGGAAGATTAGTATTAAGGGATTCGTTTTGCTCCCCGTGGACATGACGTCACTCGCTAAGCCCTTTCTTTGCATCACGTGACAAGAAAGTTTAGCACCCAAAAATCCACTGTTCTATCTTATTTATAACCCGTGCACGCTTATGTATTCACCATAGGAAAAATATATTAAATTTTCTTTCCGTGATATACCATAAGCTTATTATTAAAGTATTTTCTTGGTCAATTTTCAAGGCACAGAATCATCACGAAATCTTGTTATGTAAACAATTTATTTATTACTTCAATTCATTAGCCATAAACTTGTGCGTATTATAATATAAAAGTGTGTATTGTGGTTTAAGGGAACTTGATATAGCCAATGATATGTTATTAGCCTTTTCAATGCCTAGACTTTAATTCCCTTACCATTTTTTTAGTATATTTAGGAAAAAATACATATTTACATTAACGTTTTCCATTACGTAAAAGAAAAAACCATAGGAAAATATCACATTCTACAAATACCGGTGAAAGTATAAAAAATGGATTCAGAAACACTAATTGTATTTTCAGTATCAATATGGATTCTGTGAAAAAATGTTTTCATACATAACTTTAAAAATTAATATAGCAAAAAATATATCCTTATATCTTCACATTGCATGTTTGGCATTGAATATTGTGACGTCAAGATTAGTGACGATGTTCTATCTAAACTTGAACGGTCACAAACAAAGTTTAAAATTTTACCTAATTGTGACGTATCAGGGGCGTGGCCAATGCATTAGACAGTTTTCACGGGAATTCAAAATTCAAAATTTTGAAGAAATTTCTATGCAACAATATTTTTGGTTTATACAAAATTGTAAAAAAGGGGGGATATTTCGTTTTTCTTGCGTACATATGGGGAATGACGTTTTACAATAATGGGTTTATTTTATTTTGTTTATAATTAGTAAATATTTTCCGTATAACATATAAATTACAAAAAAAAAAGAAAACGGTATTTTCATTCAGTGCTACACAAAAAAACTTTAACTTTTCACTTTTTTTTTAAATATGTTGTATTTCTGACTACACTTTTTATTTCTTTTATTCATTTTATAAAAGAATAATATTTGTCTATAAATATAATGATATTGTGCTGTAGTTGTTTTTAATTTTGAAATTAGGATGTTGCAAGTACTTACGTTTTGTGGCGTAGAAACACAACTATTGACCAACAAATTACAAGATGGATAGAAAACGTTTTAGAGAAGGTAATAAGTCTAGGCATTTACATGGCTTATGACCTGTCATTATCTGGTTTAAGTGGCTACTTTACACACTGTATAACATTAACTATTTCGTCTTTGTTTGAGAATTCATATTTCTTCAATTCTTTCATCTGTTGATTTTAGAGAAGTTGAAACCTAATTTTGTGAAGAGATTCATTTGATCGAATTATTGCACATACTAGGCAATGTCTGAAATGTTTCGGGCGTTTTTCAAAGATGACCAATGAAGGTTTAAAATTAGTTTCAGTTTTCTATTCGTCATAAAATCATATATATTGATCCAAACATATTTGCAGCAAAATTAAGAAAAATAATTTAAAGCATTCAGTAACATTTCCTGTTGACAAAATATCATTTTTTCTGTTTTATTTTAAATTAACGTACAGTAAAAAAATACTCGAAAGTTATTTCGATCTAGGGTCTTAAGTGGTTGAACTAAATTCATATCAAGGTAAATAAATGGTTAACATTTTCTTTATGAATTTATGTAAAGCGGCAAAAGATAGCTTTACTTTTATTAAAAACTTATAAACAACAT
Source organism: Micrasema longulum (assembly GCF_059751315.1). Lineage (NCBI taxonomy): Eukaryota > Metazoa > Arthropoda > Insecta > Trichoptera > Brachycentridae > Micrasema > Micrasema longulum. The sequence continues at coordinate 119,514 of NW_028278563.1, read as the reverse complement.
TATTAAATTAATTGTATTGTTTTTTACAAAACGTAGGAAACTTTAATATAAAATAATTCGATCAAATGAATCTTCATTTGATCGAATTATTGCACATACTAGGCAATGTCTGAAAATAATTTTCCAATTTTTAAACTTTTTGGACCAGTTGGTTTTACTGAAATATTTTGTGATTGTCCAAATGTTTGTAGACAAAAGACTGGATTTTAGGTTAACTTTATAAATTTTAAGTAAAAGGTTATCTTTAAATAACAATTTTGCATCGAAAAACCCTACATTTCTCAAACAATTAGGCAGGGGGACGATTTCTGTTGTTAAATTGATTTTAATTTCGTTTATTCCGACAATTACATAAAAACAAGATTTTCAACAATTGTTTTCACTTGATAACATAGGATGACGTTTAGTTTTCTACCAGGCTGGTAATGTCGCTTACGACTAAATCTGGCCACTAGCAAACAGTTCCAAATTTAAAGTACTCCAAACCTTACAAAAATAATTTTGCTTACTACAATCAAAACTAAATTTTTCAATCAATAAATCAATTTTGATGATATATTTGTTCGGTAGTTACAATTTTCTTCGCGTTATTTCATTAATTGACCACATTTTCTAACTGAAAGCCGACTGATGTTTCGAGGCCAAGAGTTTTTCTGAAATATTAGTTTTATTTACACATTAACCGAATAAATCTGTCCTACAAATCCTCTATCTTTCATACGGTCAAGCCACCCTAAGCCTCTGTTTGATCTCGTCTTTAACTCTGCTTTCAACCTTATATTATTTTCTTTCACAATATTTCTAAGACAATCTGTTCGAAGAAAAAAAATCACAACAAGAGTTTAAGGGAAAAATTCCAACCCAACTGCTGTTTTCTCCTTTTTTAAATATTTATGGATAGTGAAATAAAAAAAATATAATTGATATGTTATGTTTTTTTTTATTTGTTCGTTATTTTGTATAAAATAACACACTATACAATTGTTTTTTCATGAGCACCTTCATATTTTGCTGTTGAATGGAAGTTCATTGTAATTTTTTATTGAAATGAAAGACGAGTGATATATTAATCTACAAATTTAAAACATCCAGTAACCAGTTTCGTCGCTCTCGTTACATCTTCGAGACTGGTATCTTTATTAAGAAATTCAATGTATATATACAAAACAAGGGTAAGAATGGGACAATTAAAAATAATTCAAATATATTACAATACTTAAACTCATTAGAAATACCATTAAATCAACTCATTGGGTAACAAACAACACTTTGTTAATGATCCTTAAGACAAAAAATATTTAATTCAATTTACTCTCATATAAGTTTGGATTCTCTATCCTTACCTGTGTTTTGTATAAAAACATTGAATTTTTTAATAAAGATACCAGTCTCGAAGATGTCTCGAAAACAACGAAACCGGTCACTGGATATTCCAAATTTGTAGATTAATATATCATTCGTCTTTCATTTGAATAAAAAATTACAATGAACTTCCATCAAGAATTTTCACTTATAAAATAAACTTTTTGTTTTAAACAGATCATTTATCATCATATTATGTAGAATGTTTCACACTACCATAAATTTGCAATAAATACTTAATTATAACAAAATTATAATTGTTAATAAATATTATTGAGGATATCAATAAACAATAGAATACCGCAGTAAAATAATAGTAATTTTTCAATATTTCTTATTATTACATATTATATGCTTAATTTACCTTGAATTTAATCAAATTGTTGATTCAATATGTAAATCAGGGAGACAAAACATTTTCATCGCTTTTATTAGCTAAGTAAAGAAAAAGCCAAGAAGATGATTTTAGTATTACAAGAGTTTAAACATATCCTTTGTTTCTGGTAAGTATATGCGAGAGGCAACAAAGGTCGACCCTTGGAAGTGGATTTCATCCCTTTTGTGGTGACCAAGAGTTAAGAAAGGAATTTTCCACTTAAATTCTGTTGCAAATGGGTCTTCTTTCGTTTCTTCAAGCGAAAATAATTTTGTTGTACGATTCCAAAAACATACATGAAAGGGGTTTTTCTTAACCTCTTGCGTCCCGCCCGCAAAAAATTGATCATGACTTGTACGATATAGATTTATCTATTAAAATAATGATTACCTATTCCTTTTTTAACTATTTGGTTGCGAATTATGTGAATATGCATTGTTAAAATATTGTCACAACTTCAACATCCTTTTTACCCACAACCACTGTTAACTCTCCACCTTAGTATCCTTTGGTCATAAACCACAATAAGACCTCGTGTAGTGAATTGCGCGTTTATTTTATTGATCGTGTGCCGCATCACAGACTTTGTTTCCACCAACCACCAGTGTTCAACTCCAGATTGGGGGTCTTCCTTGTGTTGGTGCCGCTCGCAATTGACCAGTTGGACCACCGCAATTCCATCAAGAATGAACTAGGTTAGTGGCGTCTATTCCTAATCCATCTCATTCGTTGGAATTGTGACCGATTGACACTGCATACCACATATCGAGGATATTTACTTATTTAAAATTAAAATACAGTTTTCTCCACCAAATAATACCGTAGAAACCCTAAGGCTTCATCTCCCGTATTTTTTCACGCCCCATCTGCGCGGGAATTTATTTTCTCACCACTATTCTTCAATACATACATTAACATTGGTGGTTTAATTCCCAAATTTCAATTTCTTCCAATCAGCTAATGGAATAAAATATGTTTTTGTTTCAAAGCGTATTCAAAAGCAAACAAAAAAAGATACAAAAATAGAACTCGCGAAATATGTATTTTTAATATTGATATTTTTTTCAATGGAAAAATAAAATAAAAAGAGAGAAAAAGAGCAGAGATTATGGATGACAAAGAAAATATTTTTAAAAAGACTAAATGCAAATTTAAGAATGATGACATCATAAGTTTATGTATTGTTTCGTTTTTAAGTTACAAATATTTATTTGATAAATCCACTTTGGCGGGCTTATTCTTAAAAGCAACATACTCACCAACAAATAACATACTGGTAAAAAATTGCTTAAATAATGTGTGTTTTTAGTTTAAATTTAATTTAACTTTATACGTATGTAAATTTGTCGCAACTTTGAGGAAAAACATTTTTAGAAGATAATATGGAAGTCTAGGCATTTATAGGGCTTCTGATCTGTCATTGGGTGGTTTAATTGGCCACTTTACACACTGTGTATCCATCACCATTCTGCCTATGTTTAAACATCCACTTTTCCTCATCTCCTCCATCTCTTGACTTTTGTGAAGTAAAAGTACTGAAACTTTAATCACCCGGGTAAGATTCATCCGGCTGAACCGATTTACCTACTTGGCAACGCCTGAAAACAATTTTTCGATTTGTATACTTCTTCTCTTACCAGTTAGTTGATTCAACAGTGTTTTGAGTATGTTGAAATGTTAACAGACAGGCTGGATTTCCTCCTTAGGGAGCTGAATGGTAAATGTTACACAGTGTGTAAATTGGCCAATTAAACCAGCCAATGACAAGTAATAAAATCTGTAAATAATTAGACTTCCATATTCTGTACTCAAAAATATTCTCCCTCTATATTGAAACAAATTTAGATCTTAATAACTCCATAGGGAGGAAATCATGCCTGTCTCCAAACATTTCGAAAGACTCAAAACAGGAATTGTTTGATTACAGCCATTTTAGATGGGGAAAATAGAGCTTAAAAATTTAGATCTATTGATAAAAATACTTTTGTAAAAAATATTAGATGATAAGAAAAGGTCTCATAGAATGTGGGGTCGGGTTAGAAGTTTGGAAGGAGACGGGGAAGAAAGTGAAGGAAAATCAGGTTCTTACAATAAAAATGTTTCGGGCGTTTTTTAAAGATGACCAATGAAGGTTTAAATAAGTTTCAGTTTTCTATTCGTCATAATATCATAAATATTGATCCAAACATATTTTCAGCAAAATTTAAAAAAATAATTTAAAGCATTCAGTAACATTTCCTGTTGACAATACATTATTTTTTCTGTTTTATTTTAAATTAACGTACAGTAAAAAAATACTCGAAAGTTATTTCGATCTAGGGTCTTAAGTGGTTGAACTAAATTCATATCAAGATAAATAAATGGTTAACATTTTCTTTATAAATTTATGTAAAACGGCAGAAAATACCTTTACTTTTATGAAAAACTTATAAACAACATTATTAAATTAATTGTATTGTTTTTTACAAAACGTTGGAATCTTTAATATAAAAGAATCAAGGAGATAATGTTATTTTTTGAGGAGCAGGATAATTAAATAATAATAAATAGAAAAAGATCTTCACTCAAGAATTTCCATAATCTTATGGAAATTGAACGTAGTTATGCAGAAAGCAGCCAGCCATAGAAAAGTAAAACTGAGATAATAGCACCTTTATGAAACTAGTAAATAATCAAATCTACACAACAGTTGGAATGTTTTTGACTTTAACGAATGATAAACAATAAATACAATGAACAATGTTGAATGTTACACAGTGTGTAAAGTGGTCATTAAAGAAGCCAATGACCAATACACTATAAAATATGTTTCTACGAGTACAGTTTAAATCACTTTTTTTTTTTAAGGAATAACCCGCTAAGCCTCTATTTTGAGGCTTGTAAGCAGGCGAGATAGAGGGGATATGGAAGGAGGTAATGAAAAATACACCACAACACCCAGACCAAATGAGAAAAAGAACTTTTTTGGATTTTTTTCTTGCTGCTGGCGGGAATCGAACCCGCGTCATCAGTTTTAAAGTGGGCTGTCTAACCAACTGCGCCACGGCGCCTGTCTGAAGATACATTTTCTTTCTATTCTTTAATCTATCCTCCTTTCATATTTCCTTTTCATTCCTTGTGTATTCCAGTATTGAGTAATACTATTGATTTATGATTATTTGTGTACAAATACTGTTATTTATATTTTTTAGTATATTTAGTTTTTTACTTCATTTTGTATTGAATGCGTTTTAAAGCTTAAATTAAAATTGAAATTATATTTCTATTTTATTGGTTGGTTGTAAAAAAATATCATGTGATAATAAACCCGCTATATACAATTTATATTATGTTTAAAAAGGTAAATAAATAAATAATTACAGTTCATAAACCCTGTGAATGCTTAGATTCCCATATTTCTTTCGCAAAAATGTTCTCCATCTTGTTAATCTTAATGAATTCCTAGAGGCTAAAATCTTGTTTTTAGTCTGTGAACATTTGGACAAACTCAAAATATTTTAATGTAACCAACTGGTCCAAGAAGAAGTTAAAAAATTGTAAAATTATTTTTGTTACCGCACAGACATAAAAAGTGATAATCGTGAATGTTACACAGTTCATAAAGTGCCCAATTAAATCAATTAGTGACAGGTCATAAGCCTTGTAAACTCTTTGACTTTTATATTCTCTTCTGTAAAAGTTATTTATTTTATTAGATTCATTAGTAAAACATGTTTTATTTTACACTGTATTTAATATAATATTATTAAATTGTAATTTGGTCAATTAGTTTTTTTTTTTCATTTTCTTCTGGTAAAGATCCTTAAATACGACTTGAATGAAACAACTACGAAAGAGAGAAAGTAATTAATTAAAATTTCAAGACAACTTCTTTGTACAACTTCCGGTGTGACAGCTGTTTTGTTACTTCCGTTGATAATAATTAAAGACTCCCTTATTCTTAGAGTTCCTGATAATCACTTAGGTATGACACATTCCGGCTTTAAGTTACAAAAGGGAGATGCTTCTCAGTAAGTAACCACATAATATTAATATTATATTTTTTGGCACTGTGGCGTCTAATAATATTTGGTTTATTTATTTTTCTTTATTATCGATATACGGCCTTAGTCTTTTTATTTATTACTGTATATGTACTTATATTTTTTATATATTTTAAACGGAAATAAATTTGTTTAAAAACAGTAGTTCAATCATTTGAGACCATATATACTCGTATGTTCAAACAAAAACTAACTTTCCGATTTTATTTTTCCCATAATAAATCAATGAATAAAATCTGTTATAAATACGTTTTTTTTTCAAGGTTGCAAAATAATTGAAAATTAAAACATGAAATTTTCCTTTACCTAAATTAAATTCTCGTTAAAACTTATCATTCGCTTTTATTGATTAAATTGTCACGGGCAGAACTCCAATAAAAACTTGAAACAAAATTGCACCGCATACAGAATTGTTATAAAACAAAACGTTATCATTTTTAAAGAATAATTAAGTTAAAATCTCAAATGTCATGTCTCTTTTCGTTTTCACGAAAAATACTAAGGGAAATTAAGTTTTCATTACGTAACTCGGGTGAAATTGAAAGGAATTGAAGTTAATACTTTTGTTTATAGGTAAGAGAAGTGTGTTTGGAGTGGAATGGGGAGAACGAAAGCAGGTTAAATGCTGAGAAAATGTGGTCGTAAAGGAGATTGCGTGAAAACAGTTTGTTTCGTTGTAAAGGAAACTAGGATTTTACACACAAAGTCGTGAAAACAGTGGTCATTATCATCATCAGCGTATCTCGATCTTCTGTTATGTGAAGGTGAGATGACCAGTGCCAATGAAATATTACTTTATTCCTTTTAAACTAATGTTACATGTTGACATAACCAGCAATTGAATCAAAGATCGAAAGCATGGTAAGCTAATGCGCTAATCACTATACTACAAATAGCAAGGCGAACTTACCTTCACTTGATTTCCTTTTTCAGGATTTTTACCCTAAACTAGCCATAAGCGTCGTATCGAGTTGGAAACACTCGTCTAGCATTCCAAAGATGTTTCAAATGCGTAAATATAATGTATGTTATTATTTATGTTACAAGCATTAATTTCACGGTCTAACATTCAATTCACTTGAGTAAATATTAATATAAAACCATTTATCAACTTTTTATGTTCACTGGTTTTGAGACGTACCCGTCTTTTTACCAGGACGCTCATTACCAACATGCAAATACTAAACTACACTTTTACCTTTACCATCACCGTAGTATACATAGTATTTACAATAAAGTACATAAATTAAATCGGGTTGTGGTCCTGTGGCTAGTGTCTCGGACTCACGGACCAAAGGTCCGTGGTTCGAATCCCACTCTACCCCAACTCGATTCCATTTTCTAATAGTGAGTTATTTACAACTCGTTGAAAATGGCCCTCAAAATTAAATATTTGGGTAAATCATAAGAACGCAAATATTTCTTTTTAAAAAAAAAAAAAAAATTACATGCAGAGTTAGAGGGAATCCAAACACCACCATGTCCGAACGTGCACTAAAATTAGGTAAATAGCATTGAGCAATATGTTGCAGAATGTGTGGGGGTGAGCGTTAGGAAGGGAAAGAACAATCTATGCTGACGCTGTCTTAGGAAATTATCAGGAACATACAAACCAATGCTCATTATAATTTCAGAAATATCGATCATACCACGCAACAATCTTATATTTACTAACATTAAAATAAATATATTCTTTATCCGCCTGGATTATACTTTTCTATGTGTCTTTCCTTTCGGATTAAAGTTATTACTATTTTTAATTTAGGTAAAGAGATATTTTTATTGGGAAAAAAAAATTAGGTTCATTATTGTATTTTTATAATGGTAACACTACTTAAGACCGTTTAACCAAATCTCACGTAGCCTGTATCGTTTCCTGTTTTAAAAGTATAATTGTTACAATCGTGTATTCTAGAAAATTGTCTCTACTAGTACGTCCGTATAATTTACTTCGCGTAGTTCATTTTGTGTGTAAGAACATCAACAATTTATTATTGTAATTAACTTTAATTTAAACTTTTGTGAGAAGTGTTAATTAACTCGAATACATGTTTTTCAAAAAACCATCATCGGGATACCGGTATTCGTGAAATTATGAAGTAGCGTGATTTGTCCAACACATGAGCTCTGGTGGATAAATTTTATTGTAAGTATATTTTTCCACAGTCCATGTTAATTTATTATGTACTTTTTATAAGTCTAGGAAATTTTAAGTTTTGAGATAGTCAAATTTGTTTTACTTGAATGTATATTAAAAATAATTCATTTTGATTGTCGACTTTGACAGTTGTTTTTATAATTCTTAAATCTCCAGCGCTCGGTCCTTTGTGATCACCGTATTATTAACTGACAACATGTAAATTTGCTTTATCGAATTCATCGTTAATAAAATAGCAACAAATTATTTGTAACGCTCATATAGACACATTCAAAACAAAATATCTGTACCTCAAAGGCAGGCGGATAAAAATCCATAATTTAATGAAATGACATTTCGATTTTTGTATCCAGTTTATTAACATGTATATTGATTTTGAAGAAAAATAAGTCTTATAATGAAAGAACCAATGCATTTAGATAGTGCAAATACAAATAAATGCTCTGATTTATTAGAAGTAATCACTTAAAGAAAGTTAATTATTCAGGCTATCGTTGAACATTTGACGTTTGGATCTGCCTCTGGGGTGCAGATATAATTGGGCCAGTAATCCTTTACTTTCCGCAGGATGTGAGTTACAAAAATAGTAAAAAATTGAAAAAATTTATGGCAAATAAATAAAAATGAGTAATGGAACTTAAACACATGAACAAAAAAGAGAAACGGGGGTTTATATCAAATATAATCTAAAGTAATAAAATTTGCAAACGGTCTACAAAGATATAAATGTTTCTCACGACGCCATTTTATATTTGTTATAGTTTTGACCCATGCGAGATAGAATGGAGTGATGATCAACTCTGAATATTATCTGTAATACGTGGTCCGGGGTTAGCGTGTATACTAATATTATTAATAAACTATATTACAAGGTATTATTATTTATATTATAACGAGATGAACCTGGTAATGTTTTGCTTTTATTTTATTTTATTTATTTGTATATTAAACGAACGCAATCAAAAGTTTGATATCAATTTGATACCTTTTGCCAGAATCGTGGAAAGACGGGAGTGTTGTCAAGTTACGGAAGGTGTTGACCTCGCTCTTTCATGACATTGGTCGTAGGGAGTCAGAAAAGTTGATGCATGCCACGGATTGGAGAACCTTACTGGATGTCAAAAACAAAATATAAAAAATAAAGAATAATTTAAAAAATATATATTTATAGATGACAACCATGAAGTTTCGCATAAATAAATAGTCTATGTTTTTATGAATGTATGTATGTGTATGCGCATGCGTGTATGTACGTGTGTGTGTATGTACATATGTATATATGTGTATATTTATATATACATGTGTGTATATATGTGTATGTCTGTATGTATATGAAACAAAATGTGTATCCGAATAAGTTTATATTTTGTTTGTCTGTGCTCTATATTAATTTGTTAAGTATTATAATATATTAAAATGTAATTGCCTAGCTTGGAACGGGGTATGTACCCTTGTTAGCTGGGCAAAGTGAATATGGAATTGTATTTTGATAATAAGTGTGAATAAATAAATAAATAAATAAATAAATAAATAAATTATTGTATTTAGTCCAAATTAGGTATATAAGTATACATTATAATTTTTTGTTTTGGTTTACATAAATTGTTAGAACAGAAAATTTTGATAAATAGTATTCGAACATTGTTTTTTGTCACTGTCTTGCAGATGCTTCCCCGATCCTTTGCGAAAAAGAAAACTGCATGTCAAACTTTTCATTTTATATTTATTAATATGCTCACGGCAAAGATCTACATTTCGCTGAAAACCGCACGTAAATCGATACAGTAGTTGTTCAATCTACCGACGACACACATATTTACATTTCCTTATATGTATATAGAGTATTTAGTTAATATACTTATGTAATAATATAACCACATTTGAAGAAATAAAATAAATCCCTATCATTCCCGCGCAGAAGGACCGAGCAAGGGGGATTCTTCTCAGGTGAGTCGATATATGATATGTACATAATATATTTGTTAAAGTGATAGTTAACGTCCTTGAAAACGATTACGTGTAAAAGTGCGTTGACTGACCTTGTTGGACCATCTTAGACTTTCTGCGCTCTCTTGACTATGGATGATTGTACTTTTAAAGGTAATTTCTAATATAATTTCTATTTGGTAGTTTTTTATGTCATAATTTTTTTAATCAAAACAACGAATTGGGTAAGCTTGGGAATACTATACCAAGCTAAGTTTAAGACCTGCAGTATCTTTTCCAAAGATGTATGTAGATGTCAGGTGACACTGAAACTATTATCTTAATTCAGGTGATACAATCGTAAGGGGTTTAAGGGACAGTCAGAGGGTAAAATAATTATATAGAACTTCTTAAAACCCAGTTTACATTAATTTGTGTGAAGGAAATTGAATTCTTTGGATTGGTGCATATCTCCTTTATTTTCTTTAAAATTTACATTTCCCCTTAAATTCGTCACATGTTATGTGTTATATTCGAATATGATTTGGCATATATACATCTTCATTTTTCTTCACATCATTTTTAATCTATGAAAGGCATCTAACGTTTTATAATTTAATAGCAATATGACAAAAAAACATTATTTTACTGATATGTTTCCTATCAAACATATATAAATATAAGTATGTTTTATATATGGCACGCCGTTACGCCATAGGTTAGGCAGAAAGAAATAAAAACATTAAAATTAGTTATTCAAATTTGTCGATGGAAGTTCATTTTAATTTTATATATTATTATTCAATTATAGGTTGACATTATAAATATTTTTGGTTTAATTTTCTGGTTATTTTTTTTATTTTTTATATTTCTTTTTTCTTTTAAGAAGATGTATACATGAACAGAAAATATAAAAGGAAAAATAATGAAACCCATGAAACCGCGAAACTGGCTTGTCGGCAGGTTTCTTTTTTTTCCTTTATAAACGAAAAAGTGAAATAAATTTATTAAGTTACTATTAAACATTATTAAAAACTAAAGTTAAAGCATGCATATTTTTTGCAGAAAATATATATACATAGCCATTGAATTATTTTTTTCTTAAATGTTTTGTCAACATTTTCTTTAAGAATGAAACGTATTATTTTAAAACCTTTAAAATTACACAATGGTTAAAATTTGAAATAGTAAATATTTCATTCAGAAATAACAATAATTTCTGTGGGTACATTTTTAAATATTAGTCAGATTTTTCCAGTAACATTTTTTTTTTTTTAATCACTTAAGCGTTTATAACTAATAGAATTATAGCTATTTGAGAAATCTTTAGGTCAAAACTTTAGCAATTTCAATTAAGAAATATTCTTTTTTTTTTTATATTTCTCAATTAATCAGTTTTAGCCAAGTGTGTAATTGTTTTTTTGCAATTGTTATAGCGGGACGCGTTAGTCAATAGTCGCTGCCAATCACGTCAAAGTCAGTAATAATTTAAGAGTTTTTTTTACAAAAACTACATAACTGAAATTGCAATCTTATCTCGTTAACCGCAAGAACATTTAGTCATTTAAAAAATTTAAATAATCCAAAAATTAAAAAAAAACATTTTTGTTTGCAGTTAACGAGAAAATATTCCTATTTCAGTTTCGCAGTATTTGTAAAAAAAAACCCTGCAATTGTCAAAACTATTTTTTCTAAAGTAAAGTGTTATCGTCAAATGCGTAAAAGTCAATTACTATATTGCTACAACCGTCTCTACAACTTTATTCAAATTTCTAACAGTTTATCAAATTTATTATTTTTCGTTTATAACTTTATATTTATCTCTTAATTTTATCTACTTTTAAAGATTAATTATAAAAATGGGAAAACTATCAAATGTTTTTAGTTTGTATAATGTTTATGATAAAAATAACTGAAAAAAGATATCTACGCATGCTTTTACTTCGCATTAAATCTATTGAATATGTAACAAAATGTAAATTGCTTGAATTAATATGTAACCATAAATTTAAAAAATGGAGATACCAATATCTCAACACAGAAGAAAGAAAATAACTTTGATAGATAGCTAAACCGAAATGAATGCATAACTGGGGATATCAAAATCTAGGCGTGTACAAAGCTTATGCCTATCATTGACTGGTTTAAGTAATTACTTTATACACTATGTATCATTCACCATTTATTTGTTGTTTTTTAATTTTCGCTAGTTTTATGCATCTTTTTTAAATATTTTTTTGTTACCATTCCTATAATTGCAACCAATTGCATAACCATAATAAAAAAAACTCTAAATAATATCCAACATAAACTTTCTATACATTTTACCAAATTGACAGTAAAAAGAACAATGGATACAGTGGGGTTAAATCTAATTAAAATCTTGGTTTATTTAAGTGAAATTCTAAAAAGTAACTCATTTAGTGACAAAACAGTTTTTTTACTATTATTTTTATTGTATATATAAAATACAGATATGTACATTACGTACAAATTCAATTAACACAAATATCTCGTTAATAATTCGATTAACATGTTAATATTTCAAGTACTACAAGTCTCCTGGGGTTTGGTTCGCCAAAGGGTGTGATTTACAATTATTTGATACTATTACCCCGTATCTCCGCCCCTATTCTCCCGCTCTCCCTCCCACACACACTTACAGCTAATGTCTAGGCATACTAATGGGAACTAGACACTAACCCAGAACACAGCACAAATAAAAAGAAAGGAAAACCTTTCTCAATCAACAAATCAAATCAAACCCGGATTAATTAGATTATTTCCTTCCTATTTTGGCCACGAGTAAAACATCCACACAAACTATCTGGTTGTGCTAGGCTAGCTTCAAATGAAATGTATTTTTAAATCATTTCTTTTAAAATTTATTTTTTTCATCTTCTTTTAATTCTCCATCTTCTTTTTCTTTCTCTTCTTATTTTTCTCCTTTACCTTCTTATTTGTTCCCTTCTACTTCTTTTTCTTCGTGTTTCTATTTGTTTTTTTCTTCTTTAAATTAATTTGTTTTCTTTTTTTTCTCTTTTTCAATTTCTTCCTCTTCTTTCTTTTCTTCTTATTCTTTGTTTCGGTCTACTTACCAACTTATTGTTTTATTTTTCTTCCTTGGAGCCTTTATACAGTAATTGCTTCGTTTCGTTAATTCATCGGTCGCATATGTAGCAAGAACGAGAGCTTAATACGTTTTTATTGCGTTAGAGTAAGATGGATATATATGAGAAACAAACAAACTTACGAAACGAAATTGTGACTTCTTGTTCTGTTTCTTCTCCTTTTTCCACTTTTCTCTATTTTTCCTCTTCTTTTTTATTGTCTTGCTCAACGTTGAGCGTCATTGCCTCCATAGTTGTCAGGTACTAGATGTATGCCTCTATTCTTCCCGGTTTTAGTTGAGAGCAGCGTTTAACAAGGTCCCAGTTTATTTAGAACCGGGTTGTGGTCCCGTGGTAGTGTTGTGTACTCACGAACCAAAGGTCGTAGGTTTAAATCCTACAACTCAATTTCTATTTTTCCAGCACAAGTAGTTTACGCCTTTTAGAAAACGATCTGAAAATTTAAATATTTGAGTAAATAATGAGAACTCGAGTATTTCTCTTTTATTAAAAAAAAAACTTTTTTTGGTTCTTCCATCTTGTGGGAGATCGTTTTTCTAACTCACGCAATGATTGAATTTTGATCTCCGGAATAATCACATGACGTACAAATGATAATACAATGTTTCCTGTGCTGAAGGTACCAGCCATTTTAATATGAAAATATGTTAAAAATTAAAAACTTAAAAAGGTGGATCTATATCCTAAAAATAAAAAAATTATTTATAAAAAACATAAAAAATCGTATTTGTCATTGTTACACACTTAAAAAACTGTGGGATTTAAATTAATTATGGTAATTAAAATAATCTTGTAAATTGTTATTACATTTTTTAACTTATACATATAATAAAAAAACGTAATTTTCACAAGAAACAAATGTTAAAGCCGATTTAAAAAACATCACCGTAATTACATATTATTTTTGTTGATAATCAAATAATAGAGACATTATACAATATACTGGTACATTATTTTTATCTATCCTTCATAGATTCCATGAAATACGACCCAAACACGACACTCTACAGAACATTTTCAGTTGCATAAAATTTCAATCGTAATTACTCTCTAGATAGTGAAATCGCCCTGTTAGCAAACACGTACTAAAAATATTGTTAACTAAGTATAATGGTTGAAAGATATGTATTTTCTAAATTGATTTAATAGGATGATAACATTTCTTATTTTATATTGAAACTTATATCTTACCACCCGATACTAAACTATTTATATTACTGTAAATTAATTTTATAATTTTGTTTTGATTGTTTGATTTATGTCAATTTCGACGATATTAAGTATTTATTTTTAGTGCCATGACAACATTATTACAGAATAATAAATTACAAATAAATTTTTGTTTACTTGTTACGAAACCTTGTAACGTGAAAACGGGTTATCTGTTAGTTAAAATAAGTAACACGTGTAATTTTATGAAATATGATACTAGTTAAACAATTTATTTTCTATGTTGACCTTTTTTATATTCATTCTTAATGTATCATTTCATAACGTTAAGTCCTTCACTAACATTCTTTAAAATACTGGATTGTCGTTTTAATTAGTGTGATTTCATTTTCACGATTTATTTATCAACACCTCGCCGTTTCCTTGAACAAAAAAAGGCTACCAGTCGATTGGTTTTTATAAGTTTTGATAAAACAGGTGGCCAAAAACTTGACGAAAAAAAATGTAAGAGGTAAAACACCCCAAGGGCTTTGAAAAAGGCAAAGGCAATAAATAAATGTTTAACCTTTTCTGAGACTTTTTTTAAATAAGTTAATTTTGCCACAGTCTAATTATTTCATTTTAATGGCCATTTTCAACGAGTCTTCAATGACTTACGGTTAGAAAATGGGAATCGAGTTGGAGTAGAGTGGGATTTGAACCACGGACCTTTGACCTGTAAGTCCGAGATACTAACCACGGGACCACAACTCAATTTTTTTAAAAGCGTTTATTTATTTTAATGTCTTTTTTATTTGAATATTTCCTCTAGGTCATATATTATTTTTCACTATTTATAAACAAAAGAAATCAATCAAAGGAAGAGAAGAAAACAAAATACTTTGAATTTAAAGAACATTGATTACGTTGATCACGCCTTCTGAAAGTCTTAAGCTAGGGTTTCCTAGGACAGCGGTGCCCGTATCTTAACGGCCGTAGTGAACGGTGATGCGGTGGACAGCCGTCGTAGTGGTGACTAGAGAGTGGTTTTATTTTTTAACGGTGTTATCAACACCATTTTTATAGGAAACCACTCTCTAGTCACCGTTACGACGGCTGTCAACCGCATAAATGTTCACTACGGCCGTTAAAATACGGGCACCGCTGTCCTAGGAAACCCGAGCTTTATAAGCGCTTGTCTACTTTACAAGGCATCAGGTTCTCGGCGCCCGGGACGTCCACTGCTGACTGTTCGTTGGCAGTTCGTGTCAAAACTGCGGGACGTGAACCTGACTTGAGAGCTTGTCAGCCGACAGGATGCTAGGAGGATTTTTGTGAACAGCATATGCTCCAACAAGGGAGCGGACATGGAATGATGAAAATATTAGGTTTCTAAAATCAAAGTTATACATAAATGATAAGTCAGTATCTATTCACATAAATGTTCACCGTCCCTGTTTTAATAAGTTAATTTAAATAATTCCTTGAAATTACATCTTTGTCTAGAAAAATTTCGACGCACTTAAATATTGTTGATAAATTAAACTACCTGAAGAAGAAGAATAAAAATTGTAAAATAAATAGTAAATAGGTAAAATAATTTTGTCAGGTGAATCTCACCCGCATCAATAACTTACTTGACGAAAATCAACACTTGGTAGAGTTGAGGAAACATGATGTTTAAACAAAGGTAAAATGATAAATGTTACACAGCGTGTAAAGTAGCCACTTAAACCAGCCAACGACAGGCTATGAACCATCTAAATTCTAAACTTCCATATTACATATTCATATTTTTTCCTGTATCTGTTGTAATACATGAATTATGTTAGAGTTCAAATAATTATACAATATATCGCATTCTTCGGACTTTATATAAATAATTATATTTTTTTATGCTTCAATGACACAACGGTTAATAAACAAATTAAATGTGTAGGAAGATACATTGATCATAAAATTAATTTAACTGTAAAATAGATCGTAAATCTTCCTTTGACATTAAAAAAGACATTTCAATTAGATATGCTTTAACGGTTTTAATGTTTAAATAGTGGAAGTAACACGAGGATTATAATTAATTATCTGTAAATGCCAGTAAATTAATAGAAAATCCTTTTATTTTTTACAAAAATTACGTACATTAGTTACCTACTTTTTTAATTTTATTTTTATTGACTAACATAATTACATAATTAATATATGTTTTTTTTACGATACAATCTATTTTTTAAATTTTTTTTAAATGTTAAATCTGTTACTTTCTAAAAACGAGACTAGCTCTTGTGCTTGGAGAGTAACTTACACTATAAATAAGCTTTCACATATTTTTAGAAAAATGCAAATTAAATGTATTTTTTGTAGTATGTGAACTTTTTTATTGTGCACGGTTTTAGAACTCCAGGAAATAAATATGCGTATATTTAATGTGACAAAATTTTTTGTGTAGGTAATATAAATATGTTGAAAATTATAAATAAAATCGGGCTGCGGTCTTGCGGAATTATCAAATATCCGAGTACCGGCTCAAACTCAAACGTTTATCATAAGAACGTAAGCATTGTTTTTGGAATAATTTGCATACTTTAGTAAAATTGTGTTCAAATATTTGACAATTTTCTATTATTTAGGCTTGTTATTCCGCATGCTCTTCGTATTTCTTAACATTTTCGCATGTCCTTAGCGTTCTTTATTTAAAACAATATTGTTCAAATGATTTTCAATTTTCCGATAAATGGAATTTTACTTGTTTGTCATCTAATGAAGCAAAATTTATCTGCAGCTCAATCATCATGGCCGCTCTTGTCGGTAATTACCGATGCGATAAAAAATTCTTATGGGTAAGTGTTGATAAAGGACTTTTAACTGACGTGATATACATCGTAATACGCATCTTTGATTGATCACCTGGGTTGCATATGTAGCATATTTTTTTATTTTTTTTATCAGTACCTACTAAAACTTAGTATAAAGGCGGTGCCCAATTACAAAAAAAAAGATTGTTATGAAATTAAAAATAAATTTATCAATGAAACTTCTTGGTTTCTTTTTCATTATTTTGACCAACGAGTGCTTTTGCTGAAGTAGGTATCTTCAAGACTGGTGAATTATTTACAACGTTTA
Organism: Micrasema longulum; assembly: GCF_059751315.1. NCBI lineage: Eukaryota > Metazoa > Arthropoda > Insecta > Trichoptera > Brachycentridae > Micrasema > Micrasema longulum. The sequence continues at coordinate 102,246 of NW_028278563.1, read as the reverse complement.
CAAATTTTTTACTATTCTTAACATATTTTTGGAGATAAGAAGATCAAATAAGTATTATACAGAGTAAAGAAAACATAAATATTTACAACTAGTTTGCTAAACGGTTCATTTTTGGGAGTTTTTGGGCTGAAATTGAGATAAAACATTTATTATTTAAAAGGTAGGAAAAGAACCCATAAACGCTGTAAACGTTGTAAACAATTCACCAGTCTTGAAGATGCCTACTTAGGCAAAAGCGCTTGTTGGTCAAAATAATTAAAAAGTAAAACTAAATCAAGAAGTTTTATTGATAATTTTATCAAAATCATTAAATATGGAGTTTTATCAAGAAATATCAACAAAAAACATCAATATTACACAAAAAAAAAAATTTGGCGAATGAGAAAAGCTCCAATTGCAGCGCATTTGATTTTTTTCTTACACGAAGGTAAGATGATCAGTCTTACGCTTCAGGCACTGGTCCAGGGCCTATGAAATATTCTGGTGTGAAAACACCCTTTTAAATAAACATAAAAATTTCATATCAACCATATCAGGATTCGAACCCGAGACCTTATGCATGGTAGGCTAACGCACTGAACACTATACCACGAGGTTGACATCAATGTTTATCACATCGATTTAAAGTCCTTAACGAACACGTAATCCATAAGAAAATTTTATCGCTTCAGTAATTATCGACGAGTGCGGCCATTGTGATTGAGCTGCCAGTAGTCTTGGTATCTATGTGTAGAAATAATAACATATTTAAGTACAAAACTTGTGGAACATGCGTTATAAAGCATCTTCTGATTCTGCCGATATGGTTGCATCATCTGCGTAGCATGTGATATTAACGACCTTAACTCCCATAGTCCTAGATTTACCACTTCTTACATTCTTGAAAGCGTTTTAATGAAGTTTTTTTTTGTGGACGAAAAGTTTTTTGACTTATGTATTTTTGTGAATATTAAGTAATAAAAATGTTACATTTACTTTGTTTCTAAATATGACTTTAAAAAAAAAAGATTATATAATTTAAGTTCCGAATCGAGTTATAGTACAGTTAGTAGTAGTTAAGTAAGATTAAGATCAACTGCCACAAACTTAATGCCTTATCAGAATTTTATTGGTGAAACTCTTACCAAGAATCATCAGGTTGATAGTATATATACTGACTTCAGCAAGGCGTTTGATAAGGTTTCACATACGGTGATGCTTAGTAAATTATTTGGTTTGGGATTCCGTGGAACGTTTTTCAAATGGTTTCGGGCCTACCTGTCAGATAGATTGTTGGATGTTAAAATTAAAAATTCTTTTTCTGATTGCTTCTGTGCAACCAGCGGTCTTCCGCAAGGCAGTCATCTGGGTCCTATTTGTATTTGATTTTCGTAAACGACAAAACTAACCGTATTATTACTGTAACTGTACAAATTAACTGTATTGTCCCATTTGTATCAACCACCTTTGGTAAAAAGCAATACAATGTAATTGCTCCAAAAATATTTAATGATTTATTGCCAAATATAAAAGACTCAAAATGTAAAACAAATTTTAATATAAAAAAAACTGCACATATAAATAGTGTAGCAAAAGGTTTTTTTGAAAAATATATGAAAATCAATAAACGTAGTACTTTATTTAATTGGTACACATATTATTTATATTTGTATGTATTCATTGCTTAATATTTGTTTTATTATATATTATACTTTATTATTTATGTTTAAGTAACATGTATTCTTCGCACATATATATACTTTATATTTGTATAATAATGATTTTTAATTTCTTACATTTGATTAGCTGGGCATTTATAATTAAATTGTTTTAGTTTTTCTTTTTTATGTAATTGTTTTATTAGTATAGGACTACTAACGCTCTAAAAACAAAAAATCTCCATCTTAGAACAAGTTGTGCCATGTTGGATGGAGACTATCATAAACAGAGAACACTCCGTTTTCATTTTACATTAATTGGTTTTATATGGATTCCCTATTATTAAGTATGTTTATTATTTTTTGCAATAAATTTAGAAATAAAAAATAATAATTATATGTACTTAATTAGATTAAGAGGATAAGAGGAAAGTTAATTCTTCATTGACTGGGATGAAAAAAATCTTTTAGAAGCTTTGAAATTATTTTTGAAAGCCACAAGATCCGTATATTTGACGGATTAAGGTTGGTAAGATTACACAAGATCTGTATATTTGACAGATTAAGTCAGTAAAGTTTAGTTCACATAGTATTGAGTGGTTAAATATTATTGATTATCTGTCCGTTTATTTATACAACATTGGTTGTTTCCTCTAGCGCCTATTAGAATATATCTTCTAAATATGAATTGGAGAGAGTAGGCGCATGTAGACAGATTTGTCAATCTAACCGATATATTTAAACAGTGTGGGATGAAAATAGACTCGATGTCTTTTATGGTTATCGTGTTTATGAATATATTGTAAACCATTATTTTACTGTCCTTGTTTGTCTTTGCTACACAGTTTTATGTTATTTTTGTTAAGTTTCTTGTACATGTGTTTCTTTAAATAATTGTTGTAATTGGCTTTAGCCGTTTAAATAATAAACAAATAAATATCACCGTATGTAGGGAAAATAATTTTAGTATCCAATAATATACATACTTTTGTATTGTACACATCAGCATCAGCATTTTTGATAGAACTGAAGGCCGTACGAAAAAGTGCGTTCCAGAAATGTTTCGATTTTTTTTTTAAAAATGGTTTAAGTGCACTACGTAAGAAAACAATATTAATCAATATTATTTATAAAATTATTTTTTTTGTAATGTACACATAAAATACCTTGTATGTTTTGAACCGTGTAAATTTCAAAACCTGTTATTGGTAGCACTTTATTATTTTCAGTGACGCATTCTGACATAGATACAAGAGTTCCCTATTCGTTATTACAAGAGTATATGGTTAGTATTATTTTTATTGACAAAATAATGATCATGTTGAATTTAGATATATACAATAAAGGCTTTGGAAATACATAAACCAAAAAATTACAACGACAATATTCAAGAATTTTCAATCATCTCCTTAAGTGTCTAATATTCTAACACGTTTTAGCTTAAGGTAAAGTCTTCAACTTTGATATACTGTTTCAGAATTAGAATATTATGTTAATTAAAATGAGAGAAGACATCCTTGGTAAGCATACGCAACCTTAAAATCGCTTTTAAAAGATTTTAAAAACACATAAACATGTCAAATGTTTTAAATATATTTGTTGAATATTAATCATTTATTTGTTAACGCGTAGATTTATTACTGAACTAATGTTTCCTTAATTATATTTTTTCATTGAAATCAATGACCGGGAAATACGAATAACAAACGATTTATTTTCAAAGCATTCCGAACAAATAATTATTTACAGTTTTTAAGCTTAAAAAAATATTATTTTTTACATTAAATTAAATTGCGTAGTTCAACGAACTTTTTATGCCTAAAATTTAAGGAATTTGTTAGTTAATCTTGTAGGCAAGTACTGAATTTAACTCTAGGGAAATGAAAAATGCCTTAAAAGAGATAAGGAATATTTTGACACAGGTACATAGGTTTCAAGGAATTTAATAAATTGCCACAAAATTTAAAGTACCAATTTCAAAATATAGAAACAGGACGTGCGAATCGAAGAATTATTTTTTCCAGAAGTACTTTGAATAAATAATGTTAGTTTATCCAGAGAATGCGCATCTTGAACATATATCTTTTAATATTTTACCGTTTTTGCTCGTATATGTAATTTTTAATACTATTTAAATGTTATTTGTGTTTTTTTTATACTTTTTTTAGCTTGTATACATAATTTCAATACGTTTTTGATTTAAAAAAAATAAGCTGTATTGGGTGTGCGCATATTTTGTTAATTTAAAAAAAATATTTTATTTTTTACTAGTTCAGTATGTATATATACATACATGTAATTTTTACACTTTTTCAATTTTATTTCCCAGATTGCATAATGTAAACATTATTTTGAATTTATTTCCATGCCTAGTATTCTGTTTATTTTGTTATTTTCAAGTATTTTTCATACCCTTTTTAATTTGTAGTATATCATAATTTTAATTTTTCTGCTTTTGTAAATAATATTATAGTTTAAAATAAAAAAACGTTTTTAAATAAATTTCTTATCTGTATGTCCCTAAATGAGTTTTTTTTTTAAAAACTCCTTGGGAATATTGTATATAATTATGTATAATATGTTTTCAATTTAATAAAAAATAATAAAAAAATAAAAAAAAATACGAGGAAAAACTAGAAGTCATATATAGATATAAATAGCGTCTTTTTTAGGTAATTCCGTGTAGATTGAATTCGTTTCGATGGCAGTTAAAACTCAACATGACAAAAAAAAATGACACTGAATGTTCCTATAGCCAACTGCGACACAGTACACTCTACAAGTACATAAACACACATATATTACCCTTAGCGTCTTTAGCCTTCAAGGACAAATTTTAATTTTAAAAGAGGTTGGATTTTCCTTGAGGGGGTTTGAATGTTAGTGTAATTAGCATCGTAAGGAAGAAACGGGTACGTCTCGAAACCAGTAGACAAAGAATAGTTGGTATATGGTTAAATACAAATATCAACTAATATTTCGTGGGGTAATTACTACATCTAGGTAACTTTGAAATCAGCATTTTTAAGTTACCTACCGGAAACAAATATTTATATTTTCTTCATGAATGCTAGAAATGGGCAATTCATAAATGATTCAAATAATATTCTGATGATTTGAATGCTTGACTTATCTTTTTGTAGCAGTCATGGAGGAAAAAAAATGTGTTTTAAGTCGGTAACTCAGAAATGCTGATTTTCAAGTAGTAATTACCCGCGATTTAGTGTAAATATATCAATGATTTCTGAATGAATAAATAATTCAACAAATAATTTAATGTATCAAAATGTTTGTAGACAGGCTGGATCAGACAGCTTGTCAGACCATCTACAAACATTTGGATAAACTCAAAAAATTGTTGATGAAACAAACTGATATAAAAAGCATTCAAATTACAAAACTGTTTTTATTTATGCTTTATTAAGTTAGTTCATAACATCTTAAGAGCTAATCTAAACTTTTAAAAATATTACAATTTTTTTATCAAAATTTGTAAATAACGTATTTTTTCAGATTAATTTTCAATATTTCGATTTTTTCTATTTCCTTTATTTCTTCGGGTAACTCATTGTACAGCTTCAATTCCTTGTAGAATGAGTTTAAAGATCCTGTTTTTATCCTCATTGGTAATCTTATATTTTGTTTACCCCTTGTTTCATATGTATGACATTGTTAGTTGAATTTTATTATTGTTTTTTATTCTATTCATTCCCTTAACTGTTTTATTTATAAAAATTGCCATATTATATATAATTTGTTGCTTTACTCTGAGCAAGCCAATTTCTTTGTGCATTATTTCTACATTAGAATAGATATTTCTTTTGCGTTTAATCCTCATCGCCTTATTTTGAAGAATTTGTATATTTTTAATTTCTTTTCTATTACATAAAAAATGAATGGAAGAACAGTAATTTATGTGTAGCAAATGATTGTTTTGTATATAAGAATACTAGTTTCCATATCTATTACATTTCATAACCTTCCCATAAATGATTTTTTTTGTTACATATTATGAATGTGTTTTGAAATTCGAATACCTACCCAAGTAGAGTCAAATTTATATTTAAATTATCAATATTAATATAGTAACCCTGCCATATTATTTTTTTCCCAATATTCATATATTTTGTTTTTGATATATTTAATTTTAATTTATTAACTTTTAACCATTTTTATATATTTCCGAAATCGTAATTAGTCTTATTTATAACTGTATCATAATTATCTTCTTATATGTAAACTAGTGCATCATCTGCAAAAAGTTGGATTTTACAAAATTTTAGAGATTTACCGATGTCATTTATGTACATGATAAACAATATGAGCCCTAGCACTTAGCCTTGAGGTACTCCCAAATTATTTTCTATCGGATCTGAACGTTATTTGATATCTGTTATTTAAGTAGCTTTGAAACCAATTAATTTTATTTTTCTGATATTCTTGCTTTTATTTTAGGCGTTGTCAAGTAGGTGAATTAGAAAAGCCGGATGAATCTCACCTACATGATAAAGGTTTCAGCTCTTTTACTTCACAATAGTCAACAAGTAGAAGAGTTGAGGAAATATGAATGTTTAAACATAGGCAATCATTATTCAAATATGGGCAAAATGATTATTGTTACACAGTGTGTAAAGTAGCCACTTATTTATTTATTATTTAAAATTATATGATAGATATGATAGATAGATATATATTTAAAAAGGCTGATGAAAGTAAAAACCAGCCAATAACAGGTCATAATGCTTAGACTTCCATATTCTATTCTCAAAAATATTTTTCTTCTCTCTTGCAACCAATTCAATAAAATAAGTAATTGCTTTTTTAATTGTGTTTTAATTTGCGTTTATTGGTATAACATTATCAATGATAGAGTGCTACTTATCTGAGGACGATTCATCATAGTACACAGTTAATTATGCGCTCCTGTTTCCTAAGTAATGGCTTTCAAGGGTAAAATAGGTCATTATGCAATATTGCTTTCATTTTACTCCGGATACTTAATATTCTGTACATCACGATAATGGCTTCCTTTGGTAGGAATAGCGAGAATATTCTTTCTCGTGTACAGCTGGACTCTGATTGGGCAATATTCTTTATAAAACTCTCTTTTCACTTTTGCGGCCTCAAAATGTAAAACATTTTTTGAGATCATTAACAGTTTTATATAAAAACGTACAACATAAAAAGTTACTTTGTGTGGTTTAATATACATTAGAGTATCTTGAATCTGAGCCTGTTTTAGAAACTTACTTAAATCTTTGACCGAATACGAGTTGTACGCGAGTACATAATATAAAAGAAAAACACTTTTGCCTGAAATTTTTCTTCATGTTTAAATTATGAACTGTGATTTTTTCTTTGTGTCCAGGCGGAAGAAGAACACAGTTTTTTTCTGAAATATAACCAGAACCCTAAACGAGTACTTTTGACTCCATGGTTGCTATCAGATAAAAGTCCTGAATTAGGAAATCAAGTAGAAATAAGTTCATTTCGTTGTAGAGTGGTGATGCGTTCACCTACCATTCTTGGGGTCCTGGGCTTCAATTATAAATTTATACTTTTACAATGTTTGTATTATTTTTTTTATACGGAATAATGTTCCCTCACCAGGGTATCCCGTGCCGGGGGAATTATTTTACAATAAGTTAAACATGCATTAAATTAGTTATTTAACATAGTTAACATAATAAAAAAATAAAAACGTAATTAATCCAATTAACCTAATTATTATCTTACACATAATAAGAAATATAAACTAAAATAATCATAAAAAACCTAACAAATTCATAAAGACTTGAAGACCAAATTTCGTAAACAGGACACAATTTTTTACCTATTTGGCATGATCCACTCATCGATCCGTGCGCAACCCACTTCCACAAACCATTTCTTAATAGCAATGTTATATTGTGAGTACTTATATTGTGTGTTCTTATGGACGATGGAAGTAGATTAATTATTTATTTATTTATTAATTAATATACACGGCACGTAGTGCCTTTTGCTATACAAAAAATACATATTGTGTAGAAATAAACACTTCAATACAGTAGATAAAAGAGGAAAAAACAAAAAAATAGCATTAAAAGTTTACATATACATATTATATCACAAGGGCTTCATTCAATGAACACGAAAAATATTGTGTAAAAAAATAAAAAGTTATTATAAGGAATAAAAAAAAAAAAAAAAAAAACATTACATGGAATATAAAAATTAAAATGTACGAAAAATGTTTTTTTTTAAAGTTATTGAAAAAAAAGGGACAGGTAGATATATCTTTCGTCATAATTATTACTTAATAAAAAGGAAAAAAGTTATTGTTCACTTTAACCGAGTAGTAGGCCAATCCTCTTTGCCAATGGTTGTATTATTTTTTTAATTGTTTTTGCAGCATCAGGGTGAAGTATTTAGTAACTCTTGTATTTGTAAAATGAGTTATGGAAGGTAGAGAATAATGTTTGGGTGCGTACAATAACAGAGCTTTGAACGCTATCTTTATCTGTAGATATTGAGATGGTTTACTAAACTTCTGTACTATTTGTACCTTCTTCGGTATGTTCTACCTACGTGTCATCTCGATATCATATGATGGAAACAAACCAATGAATGACCGCAAAAATTAGTCCGCGTTCCTTACTTCATTAACATTCAAAATAATTTTTACTTACATTTTAAATAGGCTTCTGTGATAGAAAGTGCCCGTTTCAAAGCAATTATAAATCCCAATTCAAGCAAAAAATGCTAGCTTGAACATGATTTTAAAAAGACGTTTAACAATTGCCAAGACGATATGCTTAACGATCGTCTCTATTTGTCTACCGAGCGACTACAAAGCCGGTTCTATCTACATATATATTTTCCAAACTTGTAATATTTCATTTCAAAATTTCATTGCACCTTAAGCGGGGATGCGAACTATGCCGTCTCAGAGGTCACGTGGTCTTACGCATGCGTTGCAATTACACGGAGTTTTCAAACTTCACCACTAGTGGCGCTGTACTAACTGTCAAAATTGTTCCTCACCTCAACGACATTTTAACCATGACTTATTTCTCTATTGTTTTTTAAATAGGCCATTAAAAAAGTGCCAACCTCAAAACTATTAAAATTTCGAATAAATCATAATTAAATCATAATTAAATTAAAAATTGCTCGTTGGAACAAAATTTTTAACAATTAATGCGTAGATAAACGTATTTATTTCTTTTAAAGAAACAAACAGTCGACAATGATATAGTAACATAAAAAAAACAATTTAAAGACAAACCGGCAAAGTTTTTAAATAAGAATCATACATATTATTAAATTGTATCACAACAAAAGGGTGTGTTTATGTGTATTTGTATAAGAGTAAGTGTAGATGTGTGTTTATGTGTATTAGTGTGGGACTAACTGCTCAGGTGTATGCAAGTGTGAGCATCATTAAAAAGTAAGTGAGATCGTATCGCAGCTAGAAATAATGATTTTTAATTTATTTTAAAATAAATTAAGGGGCATGTAAAATATATCAATACATGAAAAAAAAGCATTATAGTTAGAGCAAGAACGATAGAGGAAAAAGGATTCTAGACCAGTCGGTATAAACCGATGTACTTTCGTCCAAACTTGATGGGGGGGAGGATTGGTAGTGTATCTTAGTAGTCGGTCGGGAGACTTTTATCTTCAACTATGACGTCACACTGAAGCTATGTCATTTCAGAGCGTAGATATGTGTACCGTGACGTACGCTTCCCCTTGTTTCATATCGATGTACCTACCCAAAACTTAAAGGGGGTGTCGATAGTGGATCTTAGTTATCGCTAGAGAGAATTTATTTTTAACTATACCATCAGGGTGAAGGTATGACGTTTTTATTTTTCCATCATAATAGAGGCCCTGGGATTCCTGACACGGTAGATGTGAAATATCTATTTTAGAGGCCTTTTAAATACAATATTTCTTCGTTCCTGGACTGGCACTTGAAGCGTAAGACTGATCATCTTACCTTCATGTAACAAATGATTTAAGAATTTTGCATTTGGTTTACCATTGCAGTCCCCTTTGCACTGTAGGGGAATAAGGTAATGAAATTTAAAAAAAATATAAATAAAAATATATCTGAGATAGTTAAGTGAAATTTGAAATTTTTGACTGAATACAGAAAAAATAAATAGTACGGAAAAATACATAACATAAGCATTGTAGCGTTGTGTTGTTAGAAAAAATCATTATTCAGTGAAATTTAAAATCTTTAAGTGTTTTTTAAAACAGAAATAGAGCACAAATATTTATTTATTTAATTTTAAAATCTATGATCAGATACAAATATAAATTGTTGACATTACAGGGTTCAATGTTAGGAAAAAACTTCAATATGTGAAATTATTCTACATTATATAAAAAAAAATATTGGTAGGGAAATATCACATACTACAAATACCGATAAAAATGTATTTTTTACATTTACATTTTTTTTTTTGCACCACAACAGGCCAGGAGGCCTAAATACAGTGGTAAATTACATCACAGAGCACCCAGGCTTGAGAAAAATCACATTTTAATTTTTGTGTTCTCACCGGGAATCGAACCCGGAACCTTCCGTGCGTGAGTCAAGCGTCTTGACCACTACACCACGGAGGCCGCAACGGATTTATTTCAAAATAATCAACCATATCGCCATTACTAATGACAGTTGTCACCGGAGGTTGCAGCTTCCGCTGGTTTTTTTTTCAACGAACAAGACCTACTTGTTTGAAAGGATTCAGATAACCTTGACATATATTTATTTTGTTCTTTAATATTGTTCGGAACATGAAAATAACTATGTTTAATTTTCCTCGCTGAAGTTAGTTGCTAAACCGAGACTTAAATTCGCGGGAAGTTTAAGCAAAATTGATGTTTGCCCGCTCCAATTAGGACGTGCTTTATCAATCAACCAACCAGAGAGGGTCGACCGCCACCCTCCGCCCGCCCACGGGTGGTTGCAAATGTCTGCTGTGGATAAAAACATTTCAACTTACACACAAATTATTCTACTAGATAACAAAAAATAGTGAAGGATTTCCAGAGATTTATTTTTATGTCGTTAGCAAAAAGTATTCAGGTTTGTTAATTTTATTTTAATAAAGCGTCGTTTAATTAAGTAACATTTAAATATTTTTATTTTCAAATGACTTCCGGTATAAAAAATTCGAAAAGCTTTGTTATGTTTAATTTAAGAAGCGTGCATATAAGCTAAAATTATTTTCACAGTAACTATACATTTTCCACGGTGACATATGTATTCATTTATTCATTTTTTTTTATTTAATGCACAAAATACACAATTTTACATAGACATAATTATATGTTTTTTATGTCCCAACTTGTTAGAAAATTCCGTGTTAAGTCGGGACTTTTCGGTATATAAATCAAAAATATTTATTTACATATTAAAACAATATACAGATAATTAAAACAATATGCAAAATAATCAAAACAATATATACAAAGTATACAAAATAATAATGGAAAAATAAAAATAATCAAAATTTATAATACATGTCGAAAATGGAATCAAAAGTTATATAATAATACGTACGACAGTGATGACATACACATATACGATATACGTATATGGATAATAATGAAAACAGCAGCGATGTTATGCATTTATTCCCGAAGCATGTAATATAAAATCAAGTACATACCTAGTTATTAAATAAAATCAATTTAAAAGTAAGGATTTTAGAAATTAAGAAGTTGCAAATAAAATTGATTGAATGGAAAAAAAATGTCTAAAAAAAAAACTTGAAAGTAAAGGGTAATCAGTGACGTTGCTTACAAGTTTAAATATATAAAAAAAAATGATCTGCAATCATTTTTATATACCACAGAGTTTACCATACAATTGTATGTACCGTAAAATCAAATTTGTATCTTATTGAGTTTTTTTTGTTGCGTATTTTTTTTAGGTTGTTAATATAAACTTTATATTTGAGATTATATATAATAAACGTGTCTTTATATCGTATGATAAACTTACTTCTCATTTGTGTGTTATAAAACAGTGCTAATATTTTAATGTTTGTGAAGTCGTTAGACATTCGCATAAAAAAAACAAAAATTTTATATTCCTCGTTAATGTAAGTATCGAAAACAAGCTTGGAATCTAAAACTATTCCTTAGTCTCTAATGACGTTCTTCCTCGATATCATTTGTTTCATTAGAGCATACTGGAGATTTAAAGTGATACAACATTACAGATATATCGAATACACATTTAGGTCGCTCCACACGCTGGCCAACGCGTTCGCCAGCACGCTGGCAAATACACATGCGCTGGCGCACGATCCGCCTATCGTCGATTTTTCAACACAGATCAAAGATCTGGCGGAACGGTGGTGAACGCGTCCACTAGTTGGCCCAGTTTTTAATACGCTACAAATACTGCGTTCACCTTATTTTTTGTGCGCTTTTGACGTGCGAACATTGTGGCAGTTTAGCGATTTCGTTGCCAATACGCTTGCCAGTGTACTGGTGAATGTATTCTCCAGCACGCTAGAGGAAATGAGCACAGAAATCATTTTGATTTTCTTACTTTATGTTTTTCGAATTTCAAGATTACATTATTTACAAAATTAACCTCAACTGGCATTATTTGTCAATCATTATTATTTCATTTGCTAATAATAATTACATTGTTTTTTTTTACTAAAGATCAATTTTTAACCATAATTTATTTTTAATTATTTTTTGTTTTCCATCAACAATTTTTTTCACCGATTTTATCAATCTTTGGTTTTTAAAAATTATTTTGTTAATTTGGTTTTTTTTTTCGTGTAAAGAAATATTTGAAAAAAGTTTTTTTTGTATTTTCTTGTTTTTTCAGAACATTTTTTGATATTTTTTTTATGTTTTGGTTTATGAAAATAAAACATCATTTTTATTTTGTTTATATCATACAATAATCTCTGCATTATTAAGCATTTTACCCGGAATGAAAATTGAAAGACGGAAGAAAATTTTTTTTTAACCGAGTTGTAATCCGTGGTTAGTGTTGTGGACTCGTGGATTAGTACTCCAAGATTCGAACACCACTCTATTACACTTTGATTCTCATTTTCTAATAGTGAGTTTTTAATTACGGATTGAAAGTTGACCCCAAAATTGAAATCTGTGTAAATCATACGAACGCAAATACAGTAAAACTCAGTTTTTGTAAATTTTCAGTCATCCGGATTGCCAAACATCCAGATTTTTTTACAAGGAAATTTCATTTCAAAGAAAACAATATTTCAAAAATAATAAAATTTGCTATTTTTTTATCCGGATAATTAGAGTTTTACAGTGTTTCTTTTTTTTTAATCAAACAAAATAATCAGAAAATATAATTTGAACTGTTGTTTCTTTTTTGTTTTGTCTTTTGTATGTAGGTATTTTATGTGTTCGTACATTTAAAGCACCTAAAATTTATTAAACCTTAAATTTGTTGGTTGGTCTCAAAAAATTGCCATTTGACAATAAGGCCTCAAATATATTTGAATAAAAAGACTAATAATAATACATTTTACACGGAAAATCAAAAAAAGTTTACAGATATAACAGGGATGGAGTACAATTTATAAAAAAAGAAGTCTATGCACTGACAGGGTTTATAAAATATTGTTGGTTGGTTCATGCGATCACACTATAGACTGTAAAATATATTCCATTCTACGTATGTTTTGACATCCATATTTTTTCAGCTCTTTAATCTGTTTATGAACACAGGCAGATCTTTTTTAGGCGATTTAATGTCACATTAATTTAACCAAGTTAGGAAAGTTTATTTATCTCATATTTGCTACTGTGGCTTAGTTAGCACAGGGGCTAATACGACTTAGTAACGGATAGCATGATACTCAATAAACGTCATCAGATGGAAGAATCTTAGGAAAATAGATGTTTTAATCTAGGCCGAATGGTGAATGTTACACAGTGTGTAAAATGGCCACATAAACCAGCCAATGACAGGTCATAAGCCCTAAAGATGCCTAGACTTCTTTATTATTTTCTCTAAAATGTTTTTCATCTCTGTTGAAATATGTAAATATTAACAGCTCCCTAGGGGGACGAATCCAGTCCTTGTATACATAAATTTTGACAAAATCAAAGCATTGTTTATCTTTTTCTGTTAAAATATCTATTAAGCTAAACTAAATTCATAGGGAAAAATTTGGACATACTCCAAATGCTGGTAAAAACTTTTTTTAGTATCAAAAAGGTACATATTTATCAAAACGCCTGATTTACTGCTGCTAGCGCAATCAATGGAACTGTTAGCAATAAAATTACGCAGTTTGAGCCATTGTGTCAGAAAGAATGGGAAATGGGGTACTCAGAGATCGCTTTTCAAGATGAGTGTGTGCGGGACGCATAAATCTTACCGAATCAAAGTACTGCCACCGGCCAAAGTGTGGAGTCAACTGGCAAACATTGGCCACTTAATTAAATTTCAACAGGAGATTAGTTTCATCTATCCTTATCCTGCCAAAATTTCCCTCAGCAATCCTCCACCACGAAAAAAGAGCTGTTTACAAAACAACGCGTAAAACATCACGATTTTAAGACATCGAGATTTTAGAAAAGGGAATATGTAAGTCTAAAAACTCCGGTAAAAACTGCATTTTATTTTAATTATTATTACTGTATTATTTTTTTCTGTTTTCCAGTATTTGTAATAAGGATGAAAAGATCGCTGGGTCAACTGGTCTAACACGGGTTGCTTGACCATTTGAAAAAAATAGGATTTTTCACCCTAATATAATGTAATAAATAAAAATGTAAAACTTATTTTGTTATTATGTATCGTACGTTTCCATAACGAAAATATTCGATTTTAAATAAAAACGAGGCAAAAATATATTCTGTAAAAAGACGAACCTATCAAATTCAACTATAAAAGCTCTTAAATTCTTGTTATTTTACTGTCAAATAGGTACTTGAATTTAAATATATATAATGTTCCCAAAAGTAATATTAAAATAGATATTGCATGTTTGCAGTTATAAATTTTAAAAGGAACGTTGGATTATTTTTTTCTCTAAAAGATATCCAGATATATCCGGGAAAATCTTTCTTCAGATAACTGCAGATGTGTTTGGACAGTTACGAAAAGTAATCATGTTCCAAGAGGTGTCAGTCCAAATGAAGTGGTTCAGAAATAAATTAAATGGTTTCTTGACCATTTTTACAAAATCTGATTTTTTGTGTACAATCACCCTGTTAGTAGTTCAAAATAATAATTTCTGAGCTTTTAAATTTGAATTTATAGACTGTGTATTTACGTTATGGAAACGTACGGTACACAGTACAAATAAGTTTTACATTATTATTTACACCAAACCAGATTAGGTCATTATAGTAACCTTCACAAAAATATTTATTTATTTATTTCTGCCCCACAACAGGCCAGGAGGCCCAATTACAGTGGTAAATTACATCACAGGACCCCCAGGCTTGAGAAAACTCACATTTTAGTCTTTGTGTTCTCACCAGGAATCGAACCCGGAACCTTCCGTGTGTGAGTCAAGCGTCTTGACCACTACACCACGGAGGCCGCCATTTATGTTTATTTTTTTATTGCATTTGTTGTAAAACATTTGAATAAATGTTTATATATAATCACTTACCGACTTTTCTATGTCTACTTGTTTCGTGACGTACCAGTCTGTTTGTCAGGACATTTATTACCTTCGGAAATATAAAAAAGTTCAAATAATTATTTAAAAATAAGTACGTAATGAGTAAGTCATTTAGAAGTAGAACAACTAATATTTTGAAAATTTAATTCTTACGCTTACATGAGTAATAAATTTATAAATATCTGCATGTTGTCTCTATAATTATTCAATGATTTGTTTTAAGTACAATAATCGATTCATTTAAACATTCAGATTTCAAAGTCCTCTACGTTTTTACATTCTCAACAATGTTTTGTGTATGACAAAATATTTAAAGATAAGTTGGATTTCCTCCTCAGGGAGTTTTTTAGATTTAAAGTTGTTACAACAGAGAAGTTTTCAGCCCATCTAAAAACATTTGGGCAAACTCGAAACATTGCTGATTGAACAAATTGGCATAAGTAAAAAAAAAAAGTTTTTAGGCGTTACCTAGTATCTGAAATGGTTCAGCCGGGTGAATCTCCCCCCCACACAATGAAGGTTTCAGCTTTTTAACTTGACAAAAGAGAACAGATGGAAGATTTGAAGAAACGTATATCTTTGAACAGACTGATGAACTCAGAATGTTTCACAAAGTGTAATATGGCCACTTAAATCACCAATGACAGGTCATAAGCAATTTAAATGCTTTGACTTACATATTTTTTTTTCAAAAATATTTTTATTCACAGTTACAGAAATGTCTCTGAATAGTCTTAGCTTTCTAGTATTCTCGGTAATTTAAACCTCAGTGACAAAAAGAAAATACATTAAAATCATTCAAATTCTAGGGATTGGATTTCATTAGCTTATCGCCCAAAATCATTTTATTCAAATTTCTACGCGAAGTAGTTTCTAGTAGTCAAACTGGATACAAAAAGTCCTTTTAACGAGTTGTTTAAAGTTACCGAAGTTATATTTTATTAGCTTAATCGGTAACTGTAAAAAATGGCATTTGATTTAACTGGCGTTATCTGCTGGCTTCGACTTGAGCTAAGATTTAGTCTTCAGAAGATAGATTTATTAGGAGGTAACAAAGAGAAGTTTGATTTGTTTCGTTCGCGAATCACATAATAAAGAAAATCCAAAGTTTTATTTTACTGACTTAAGCTCTGAGAAGTATTTCGTTACGAAAAAGTTAGTTGTGATTTGTGTAAAAACAAAATAACAAAGCAATCTTTGCTAAAATTTCACCATAAAAAAAAAACAAACAAGCGCCATTTGCTTTTAATAATTAATTTCTAGGATGTTTGCTTGTTGATGCGGGAAGTTTTAACACCAGTTTAAGATGACCCAGCCAATCTTATCGCCTCAGCTTGATGAAAGTCGACACTGTAGTTTGTTGCGTCCGTTTTCTTTTGTCTTCTTTTCTTCGAAAGTCAAACCAGCGCGCACTTCAAATTATTTTTAGACACCTATTCTCAAAACACAATGTTCCCAGCTCTTTTTGAAAGCCGCCATTTTCAAATACGTATTCTTTCGGGGAGGTACTTGAAACTCTCGCTTTTTTTTTTGGTTTGACAAAGTCGGGAGATTTTACCCATAACGGCGCAAAGTGTCACACTTACTCAATTTTAAAACCCTAGCATGCGGGATGAAAAAAAATAATAGTCTAACAATATTTGAGTATGATTATATGTTTGCAGACAGGCTAGATTTCTTCCCTATGAAGTTTTTCCGATCTAAATTTGTTGCAACAGAGAGGGAAAACATTTTTGAGAAGGGAATATGGAAGTCTATGCATTTATAGGGCTCATGATTTGTCATTTGTTTTACACACTGTGTGTCACTTACCATTCTGCCCATGTTTAAACATCCACAGTTCCTTAGTTTTCCATCTGTCTACTTTTGTGAAGTAAAGGAGCTGAAACCTTAATCATGTTGGTGGGATTCATCCGCCTGAACCAAACCACCTACTAGGCAACGCCTGAAAATAATTTTTCAATTTTTATACTTCTTTTTTTACCAGTTAGTTGATTTAACAATGTTTTGAGTATGTCCAAATGTTTGCAGTCGGGCTGGATTTCCTCCCTAGGGAGTCATTCCGATCTCTAGTAGGTTATTTGGTTCAGCCGGATAAATCTCACCAACAGGATAAAAGTTTCAGCTCTTTTACTTCACAAAAGTCGACTTACGGAAGAGTTAAGGAACTGTGGATGTTTAAACATGGGTAGAATTGTGAATGTTACCAATATAATTTAGATCAAAATAACGGTTGTTTATTTGTACATGTTACTTATTTACCTTGTAAAATGAATATTTAAATCCACATTTTCCTTTAATACATAGGCAGACTACAAGTGTTTTACAGTTATTTTGAAAATGTATTTAATTTTTATTTAATTTAATTGTTTACTTCTTCGAGTCTTCAGCCAACTGTGTGGTATTTATTTTCCTCGAGGCCATCCACATTTCTCCTCTCATCGCTTCCTGCTAAGATGACATTTCTGTTATCTGGTCATCTGTTTGTATGTCACATCACGGGTCAATGTGATTCACGATTACTACTAAATATTTTTCTCTAGGCTATTTTTTTTACTTGTTCATTGAAATTCTTGTTCATTGAAATTTATATTTCTCTATTTTTTCTCTTTTTACTGTTTCTTTGAACTTAAAAAAAATCGGAATTAAGATCGTAAGCTCTATATTATGTCGTTTCTCTTTGTATTTTTTTTAAAAAAAATATTATTATATACACGGTGTTTCATTAAGTTTTTTTGAACTTAAAAAAAATCGGAATTATGATTATTTTATTTTATTTTTATTTATTAAGGAAAAACAACAGTTCTTATATAAGAATACAAAATATAAAAAATAATACATACATCCAGTTAAAGTTTTTCACAAATATAATGAGAGAACATGTTACACAGTTAAGAGAAAAATAATATATTATAAAAGACATGAGAAAAAAAAGAGCTCTGAAAAAGATGAGGAAATAGAGTGGAGGAGTGGAAGAGAGGGATTTTCATAATATAGTTGACCAATTCAAAATTTTGATATTATAATAAAATAAACATAATTAAAAGAACATAAACTTATTACACACGTTATAAGCTCTATTTTATCTCGTTGCTCTTTGTATTTTTAAAAATTCAATTAATTATTATATTCACGGTGTTTCAGGGCCAGACCACAAAAGTTCAGAAGAACATTCCTCATGTTTAATTTTTACAAAAAAAAAATTTTTTTTTTCAAAAATCTTTTTTTATTTTTATATTTTTTAATAATCTCAAAATAGAGTAAACCAAAGCCGCTTTTCTTGTCCGCGTCTGGTGCGTATTGCTTCGTTGGTCAAATGCGTTTTTAATCTCATTTTTTGTAGGGTGGGATAGGGGTTCTGAAGGGATGGTCATCCCAAAAATTAAAGATATACTCCATTTTAAATTATTTAAAATACGTATTTATATATTTTATTTTTTTTAAATATAAGGAATTTTTTTTAAGTTCATCATTAGGAATATTTCCCTAAAGTTTAGCGGTCTAGCCCTGAAACACCGTGTATATTAAGTTTTAAAACAGGTAAGTTTTTACTCAAGTAACTTTATTTACTTTCAATTTTACATTGTAAAATTTTATAACTTAACGTTATACGTTAATGATTTATATTGCATATTAATTACAAGTTCTATTTTTGACAATAAACGTCGTATCTCAGCAATATAACTTTATTGCCGTTTTAAAAAAGCAGCATTCAATAATTATGAAGTATAAAAGCAACATTATTATGTAAATAAATCATAATCTGTTTATGTATAATAAATTGTGGTAAGAGCTTTTGTTTTTGTTTTTGCTCTGGGGCAGTTTATTAGGTTCATTATTTTTAGATTTTTGTTTTGTGGAAACTTTTAATATAATCTTTATTATACGTTTAAAAACGTTTAACTGCTCCTAAAAGTAAAGTAAAAAATATGTTAATTAATATAATGTACAATGTAAACACGTATTTTTCTTGAAATCTGTTATTTGTGATAATGTGTTTTTACAAAAGCCTTATGAGAGTAAGTATATAAATATTTACAACATATTTTACAAACAACAATATTCTAATTTTGGTTCAATATTTGTAGACAAGGCTGGATCCACTCCTGGTGAATTTATTGGGACTGATATTTCACAAACTCGGTTTTTCTATTTTTATGAAATAAAAATGTTGAAATCAACCTGATTTTTTTGCCTGAATTAAGTACTTACCATCCAGATTGACTACTTGTAGTGTGGGTGTGTTCTTTCTTGGATTTAGCTGAGCAATTTACATTTACGTTGTTTAAAACTTTTGTTGAATTATTAAAATAAATTTTCCTTATATTTCCCATGCTTATACGGGCACTTGCAACACTTGATACAACATCAAGTGCCAGGCCTGTCAATGCTGAATTCAGACTCTCTTCGCCCGGTATTGATTTTAGTTGTTTTCATACGACATTGTTAACGACTTTCGATGTTTTACGTAAATTGAATTTATATATCACGATTAGGTTCAGCCAGTATTGTGTTCATCCATTTTATTGTATCTTTCCTATGCTATGGTCAATTAAGTTAATAACAAACTACACATAAATATCTAAGTGAAATCTTTCATTAATACACGTTAATTGCCATACGACAAAACTTTCGGGTAAGTCGAAATTCCAATGAATCATTCTTCATACAAAAACAGTTTCACCATAATAGGAAAGCTGCGAATTCGGGAAAGATAACTTTCTTCTTTTTCAATCTTTAACGGTCTGTTATTTATTTATTTATTTCTTTACTTATATTGTGTATATCAAACATTATTTGAGACATATGTCCCAACTCCATGGGATTAAAAGTCCTGTGTTGAGTTGGAACGAGCAGTTAGTTGACATAGACACGTGAGTATATCATCACAAATATTATCTGGGATCAGAAACATAACAATTTTAAACAATAAAAAAAAATCTCTGGCATATTCATAAAGAAAACAGTAAAATCAAACATTCGGAAAATCTTCAAGCAGTTTCCCACTCAAATCCCTTCTACTAATGAAAATCCAGTCATAAACTCCTCTTTTGAAAATGGTTTTTGTGAGCTTTATACGCTCTTCCAAAACATTGAACACTCTCGGTGTAATTAATTATAAAACCATTTACTTAAGCACTGTCTGCTATGCATCTGGCTGTCGGGCATACCGATGTATTGCAATATTTTTGGCTAATTGAAGTGGACAAAGGCAACCTCTCTTGACTCTTGCTAGAGCATATCGGACGAATCAGTGCATAACAGAATCGGGTTGTAGTCCCATGGCTAGTGTCTCGGACTCACTGCTCAAAAGTGCGTAGTTCGAATTCCATCCTACCCCAACTTGGTTCCCATTTTTAAAAGTGAGTTATTTACAACTCGTTGAAAATGGCCCTTAAAATTTAATATTCATAAATAAATAAAATATATGTATTGAACGCGCTCGACGAAAACACTCCCGGTTCTAATGGGATTGTCCTCTTTGGATCTGGAGGTCCAGCAACGATCCGTAAAGTTCTACTTGAAAAGAAAGCATTTCTCTGTTATTGGTAACGTCAGTCCACTCCTAACTAAAGTAATATCTCAATCGGATATAAATAAAACTGTCTTTAAATGCTCTCCTTGGTGCTTGGCAATCTCAATGTGAATCTTCCCTTTCAGAGAAAATAAACTTTCTCTTCTTCTCTCAATCCGTCAGCGCTTAAAATTTTCTTGTGTTACACCTTATTACTGGACTACCCAGTTTTTATCAGACAATAATAAATTTATTGAAAAATAATTAGTTTTTAATATTGTTAATTCCTCCTTGCGCTGCTGCGGATATTCTATTTTTTTTTTGTTTTTATGGTTTTGTTCCTTTCACCCCCTCTGTAAGTACTTAATGGAAGATCTCGATACTATCAGTGACCCTGTTATAGATCCTCTAGGATACACAGTTTTGGTGTCTTCCAAAATGACATTGAAGGCTGTTATCATTTCATATCCTATCAATTTAATACCTATCAGTGAAAAATTCACTTTGCACAAAGACACCAAGGCTTCCAGATTACAGAGATGTCTCTCGGGCAGCTTTTCTCGTTTAGTAACAAGATTTGGAGTTGGTCCGCTATGGAGACTTTTTATGTCTACATATGCGGTGTGCGGTATGTAGTGCACAAGGTGTATTATAATTTTATAAATATACTATTGCCTTATGTTTATAACCCTGAAATCCTCAAGTAAGTCGACACCGGGGCACCTGAATGACTTTAAAAATATTCTATGGGTTTTTATATTTATGTAATATTCGTAACTGTGATACATTTCAAAGTTAATTGATATTGTTTGGTTAATATTTCTTTGGCAATAATAGAGTGTTTGAGATATCTTTATCGGTTGTTTATTAGGGCGCATGTAATGAATATAAATTAATAGTACCTTGATAATACATCGGAAGATATTGTTTTATGGCTTAACATGCGTACTTACATTAATTACAAAACAAATTAAGGTCAGTGGATAATAATTATAACCCACTATTATTGGCGTGGGTGAGGAGGTTAATTATTTATTTATACTGCATATTTACATGCAAAGATTCTAAATGTGCAGTTTAAAGGGGTACTTCATAGATTCCAAAGTTACAAATGTGTATAGTTAGTATATACTAAAGTGTTTTACTCGTACGTTGATCTTAAATGAATTAGTAATTAAGATTATAAATATTATCATCTTTTAGACACATCATACATGCCTTACGCTAAAATTGTAAAATGAAAAAAAAATACATGTACCTTATCAGGTGACTTTCGAGAAACGCATGAAACTTTGCTATACATGTTTATCATTAGAACGCTAACCGCCTTTCATTTTATTGTTATTATTTTTTTTATTTTTTTTTATTATTATTCCTATTCTTTCCTGATTACTATTTCTATCTCCTTTCAAACTCCTGATTCTACATTAATTATCCTTTAACAGGTATACAAGAATGTATTTTTATTTCAATTTACGTGCTCAGGCCTAACTCGCTATTTCAAAATAGCTGTTATTTTTAATTAACCATGATTTTTCATGTATTGGTCATAAGCTCCGTAGATTTCTTTATTTCCTTCTACAAAATGTTTTTCATCTCTGTTGTAAAATATTAGGAATGGTGAATGTTACACAATGTGTTAAGAGGCCACTTAAACCAGCCAATGACAGATCATAGTTCTGTAAATGCCTATATTTCCACAATTTTCCCCAAAATTTTCTCTATCTTTTCGCAATATTAATTATATTAATAAATTTGGACGAAAGCATTTTGACAGTAGCATCAATAAACTAAAAATGATTTTATGTCGATACAAATAAAAAAAACTCATCACTGGTTACGTTTTGTAGCAACAATTCACGGTGTATACTTGTAATGCCGTAATAAACAGGCTTCATGAATTCGGCAATATTTATTCCCACGTATCTGATATATTTAGTGTAGGGTATTGTTCCTATAGAACAAACCTTTTGAACTTTTTCAAAGATGGTGAATGGTAATTATATTTATTTATTCATGCATTTTATAATATATACAGATTTTTGTTCACTTTGCCCAGCTGTATGAAACAGTACTTTTGATTTTCTTGTTTTATTACTGTAGAATATTTTATTATTTAATTTTCTTTCTACTGAATATGCTGTACAATTTTTAGCTTGTATATATTTTTTTTAAATCTTGGGTGTAAAGAAATTTATGTTTTTAAAAAAAAAAATATTAAGCCAAATATGTTAGTATTATAAAATTTTGAAAAATGCAGATTTTCCGATGTAAATAAAAAAAAAAATAACGTTTGGTTTCAACAAAACGTAAATAAAGTAAACATAAATAGACCTTGTCGTGAGGTCGTTATATTTTTGTTCTAGTAGGTACTTTATAATAGTATTGTAGTAGTTGTGTATTATTTTAACCATATTTGTACATATTTTTTTTTGTTACCAGATTTATTTGCACAGCAAAGTTTCTCTAAAATGTACGAAAAGAATAGTTAAAATGAACTACTTCAAATGACGTCACAAGTTCTTTCAAATCAACCAATGATAGAATGTTGTGATAGAATTTCGGTTTCCCGGAAGTCAAACCATCAATTAAGTCAATAAAAATAAAGAAAAAGAGAAATACTAACGTTCTCATTATTTACTCAAATATTTAAAATTTCAAATCATTTCCTTAAGGTCGTAAATAACTTGAACTGGAAAAATGGAAATCGAGTTGTGGTAGAGTGGGATTTGAACCTGGGACCTTTGGTCTGTGAGTCCACAATACTACCATGAGACCACAACTCGGTTCTATAGTTTGAAAGTCTATTGACAAATATGAATGTTAAAAAATCACTGAACTTCCTCATAAAATACACGAATTTAAGCGGCGTTTAAAAATACATTTAGTTAATAAAAACTGATGATTAATTATCCAATGTACGAGTAGTTCTTTCAAATTCATTTTATTAAGCTTTAAAAATAAAATAAAAAAAAGTATTTTAAAAACTGAAATCATTTCTGTTATAAAATTTATTGCAGAATTAAACAGTTGTCATATATTTAAAATCCAAAAAGGTTTTTTTAATTTTTGCGAGGCTCGGGGGCCTCGCGGGCTCTGAAACATTTTTATCAAACTATCCATATCTTGTATTTTACGTTACAACGCGCCCTCAATTTTGCTTAAGTGTCATAATTATCGTTTAATTAAACCATATTTTAGACATCCGTCACACCTCTCAAAAAAAAACCACCCTACGGGGAGTTAGAATGTACAAAGGGGGCTTATATTTTTTTAACTTCTGTGTAAAAAATACCATCCGAAAGTTTTGTAAAAATATCTTGCGGTTTGAAATAGATTGATCCTTTCGGGGGATGCGCAGTTTTTTATGTTTCAATGCCTGTAATGAAGGCGTTTTATTAAAAAAAACTGGAGGGGTGATACAGGGCCGCCATTACTGCGGGTCATATATTATCCGATAATAATAAATATTCAGATGAAACGCGGGCGTAAAAAGTGTTAGAGTGAAAATAATTAAATTTTTCACGGGGATCCCGACCGGAGACGGCGTATTGCGGCCGGGAATATAAAAAGAAATCGCTGACATTAATTTATGACGTAAGCAAGCGAGGGTGACTGCGAATGGGCTCTGAAGCAACCAAAATGAACTAGCAGTGGACATTAGCGTATTCACTGAAATTTCATTTCTTTTGTAAATATTTTATGTACTATATTTTGTGATGAAATATTTTTTTATACTATCTGACATATTATATCCCAAACGGATGATCTATGTAGGTTTTTTGTTAGGTCAGATGAAATAATGTTATTATACAACATCAACAGTTAATTAATTTTGTAAATTAAACATGTTGAATTAACATCACGTCGTATTTACGTTGTGTGGCAATTAACGAGACTGGTGTGAAATGTGTGATTTATTGCAAATAAACTCATCAACAATATTTTATGAGTTTATCCAAATTTTTGTAGACAAGGACTGGTTTCAACTCTGCGCTGTTAATATGAACATATTACAACAGACATAAAGAACATTTTAGCGAAGGTTGTATATAATTCTAGACATCTATAAGGCTTATGATCTGTCATTGGCTGGTTTATGTGGCCACATTACACACTGGGTAACATTCATCATTACCACTGCCCATATTTAAACATTTTTATTCCTTTAATCTTTTCATCTGTTGATGTTCGTAAAACTTTTATTTATACGGGTGACATTCATCTAATTGAATTACATCACCTACATACTAGGCAAAGCCTGAAAATCGTTTTTTTTTTTATTTCTATACTTCTTCATGGACCAGGTGGATTTATCAAAATATTTTTAACTTCACAAACATCAACTGATGAAACGATTGAAGGAATATATATGTTCAAATATGGGCAGAATGGTGAATGCTGCCCAGTGTGTAAAGTGGCCACATAAACCAGCCAATGAGAGGTCATAAGCCCTGTAGATGCCTAGACTTCTGTATTACCTTCTCTAAAATGTTCTTCACCTCTGTTGTAATATGTTGATAAATAATCTTATGTTTAACTTTTATCCCCTTCAATAAATTCTCCCCGCCCGTATATATCGCCGCCAAATAGTTGAATAGTGAATAGTTAAAATGTTGGATAGTTGAGCTGTTAATTAAATGCCGGCAGTCATTTGAGTAGCTAGGTCGTTCGTTTAATGAACGTTTAACTAAAGGGTTGCACGTCGCTTAGCCTCTTTAATTTTGATACAACAATAATAATTGTTTTTTTTTTTATTCTTATAAGTAGTTAGGTTGGGTTACAATAGGTAAATAAAAAAAAAGTTTTATCACTTGACTTAATCCTTAATTTAGCTAAATAGTTAATCCCTTACTATACTTAATAAGTTAAGTAAATTTTTATTTATTTTTTAATTTAATCCAACACTCCTTTTCTTTTTTTAAATCATTCTCTTCAAGTGAAACGGAAGGCCTACTGATGTTTATCAATAGTCTGGCTTCTCTTGAATGAGTTTTCTGTGGTTTTCTCTTCATTACGCAAATGCGTAGAAGTTCTTATAAAGGTTTACAGCCTAAATTCCTTCTCTTTTCCAAAACTTCCACTTGTAAAATATAAACCTCGTTACATATACTGCAACTCCCAATTATAATTTTTTTAAATTTATTTATTTTTTAAACCTATCCTCACCTAACACGGTGGCTTTGACTTCAGCTGTTTCCAAAGGGCTAGTTTTCAACCTGACAATACGTGGAACGATGAGTTATCTTATTTTATTCAACAAACAGCCTAGACATTCAGTTGAATAACGGCATTCAATGAACAACCTGCCCGCTCTGTTCATTAGATGATTTAACTATTTGACGGCATCAAATGCACTGTTGCAAACGTTTATTCCATAGCTCAAACAGTGGCGTAGCTCATCAGTTGTCAGCCTCTTCAACAACTCTACCGTTTTTGCTTTTACAAGTTCAAATGACCAAAAATGTGCACCCTTCAATGCTTTTTTCCCTTATGAGAAGAGGTAAAAGAGACAATATATAGGATGATGAAGCAAAGTAATGCGCTTGTCTGCCAAAAAACTGTTTCACAGATAGGGCACTGTGACCTGAAGCGTTGTATTGGTGCAGAATCCAAAACTCGTTCTTCTACAAATCTGGTCTTTTCGACTTTATTTTTTCTCTTCTTTTGAATATTTTTAATAAACTGTTTGACCCTCACTAAGTTTTGATAAAATATCCTTGTTATCGAAAAAACTATCAGCATTTCCTTCAATGTCAACTTTCCCATTTGGGCTTCTTTGATCCCTTCCCAAACTTTAAAAAATCGTTTATGCCATTCAAAAAAATCGCACACGTGACATAAATATATCAATTTCTTTAACATTTATACGCATTCTGTTGGCGATTTTTGAATCTCACGTAGAATTTCAGGAGGTTAATTTACTGCTTGATTTATATCTCAACAATGATTGCGGCACAACTACGCAACAGTGTCCTCTACAACCAACGCTTAAAAGAAAACTATAGCAAACAATGAGATGAAACTACGGGTTGTTGCTTCTAAACTATCAAAATCACTCACATGATGCGGCTACGCGGTAGTACGCAATACTATTTTTTAATTGAAACACGTGTAAAATAGCGGCACCTGTGTTGTAATGGTCAAGACGCTTGATTCATGCACTAAGAATTATATTTTCGATTTCCGAAAAGATCACAACAATTCAAATATCATTTTACTCAAGCCTGGGTGTTCTGTGCCGTAATTTACCAATGTGATTGGCCCTCCTGATAAAAAAAACAAAATTAATAAATGAAATAACAATATTTTTTTGCTACTTCTTCGATGAATTATTGATCATTTCCAAAATAATTTTCATTTATTTATTGCAGAATTTTGCACATTTCTCAACAAACCCACTTTTATTTCAAAACTAACAATAATTTTAATTTAATATATTATCTGATACTTTGAATACTTATACAGGGTGTTCATTAAACCCTGTCACATCCGAAACCACGATGATCAGTATGAGCAAGAAGACATATTGGCACATTAAAATAAATTTTTAGAACGAACAAAATTTTAAAAAACATAATATCAAAAAAAGCAAATGGTTTCTTACTTCTGCAGGAGAGAAACAAAGAGGAGAGGAGGGGGAGTCTGATACGCCAAAAACCGCGCGGCGCGCTCCCCTCGTTTCTCCTTTGCAGAAGTAAGCAACCATTTGTTTTGTTTAATATTTTATTTTTTAAATTTCTCTTTGTTTAAAATATTTTTTTAAATATGCATATATGTCTTCTTGCCCATACTGATCTTTGTAGTTTCGGATGTGACATGGTTAAAAAAACCCTTGTATAAGCATTTGTTTAGATTTTCAAATACGTTCATTTTATTTTAAATTATTTGGGAAAATTCACTACTCTGCCGTTTGAACACCCAAAATATTTCCAGCTATATTTTTTCTAACATGTCATATATCTAGTACATTATAAGACTTTTATGTTATAAGAAACTGGCGCATCATTCTCGGCGTGTACGTGGATTATAACTACAAAAAACCAAAAACTTAAATGTAATGCAAGGTAAAAAAAAGTTAGTACTGTAAAAAAAAATATATTCCCTTTTAAAAAATTATCACCATCACTGTTGATGAAAACATTCTTATTATTAATTCAGTGCCCAAGGATCTGAACAATTTTTTTGTCTATTTTATGAATTTTTCATTTGTCCACTGGATGTAACTGAGAAGGATTGACCAAGGCGGGAAATGAAACCCAGTATCTGAAGGACGTAAGGGAGGTGATGATATCAATTAATGAGAAATGTAATTTCTCTCATCTTGGGATCACTTTTAGGATCATTTTCACTATTTCCCACATTTTAAATAGATACCTACAATTAAATAAACAGATCATTAATACTGTTTTTTTAAGCCAGACCTAAATTTTAATTGAAATAAATAAGAAAGTATTTGCTAGAATGTGTTAGTTTTTTAAATATTTTATTCCACACTGTGTTAATGGCGAAGAAATCTACAAAAAAACCGAAAAATTTTTCTTAAAGAACTTGAAGTTGTGTGACAAATCGATTGAACTACGCATTTTGGATATTGGGACATAAAAACAAAAGTTACTCCTAGAAGAATTAATAAACATTAGATTGAATTCTGGTTATATGGTTGGAAAAGAAAAGAAATCGAGTGTAGCAGAATTGGGACATCACTTATAGCATTAAGTATTTATTAAATGCATATAAGGTCCGTTTCTATTCTACGTTTCTCCAATAAAAGACAAATTAAAAGATTTTTAATTCAAAATAATAAATATAAATATACTTTTAAAATTAACATCTGAAAAAAATCATTTGCTTCTAACAGTTACGTAACTGATTCTGTCTGTCCATTTTTTTATATTCCTTCTTGTAAAATTGGCTTCAAATACTTTCTCACATATTGATTTGTTTTTATAGACCATGGACTTAACATAGCTTTAAGAGAAATAAATAATCCAATGGCGTCAAATTGCATAATTAACTCTACAAAAAATGGAAAAATTGGAGTTGGATGGAAGAATGAAAGAATTCGTGAATTCAAAAGCAGCAACCTCTTATTACGAGCATCTTGAGGATGCGGTGGTGGACCTAGCTTGGACACGTGCTGCGCATGCCTCAGGAGAACCCAAACCCAAGTAGCCTATTCTTCAAACCTGCGGGCTCACGCCGTCCTGGAAGGCCGTCGAAGACGACCTTTCGACTTTACTCGGCGGAACTAAAGGGCGCTAGATTGACGTGGAAGGACACGCGAGTGGTGGCTGGCGATAAAATCTCCTGGAGGCAACTGGTGATGTCCACATGTTTCTCTTAGGAACGGATGTGGAAAAGAAGAAGGGCAGAGAAAAAATATAAGAACATACGCAGAACGTTACGAAGTGTATAAAATGTTATTTTTGGTACGTGTATATAAATATCAATACATAGATGGCGCTCCAACACGCTTGTGAATGGTTTCTCATTTAATAACATCTATACAAAAATCAAAAAAATGTTACCTGTGTCAATATTCGCTAATAAGCGGAATAGGGAATGTTGTAATACGTAAAGTGGCCACTTAACCCAGCCAATGACAGGTCATAAGCCCTGTAAACGCTCGAATATCCATAATCCTGAATTTGAAAAAAAAATATACCTCATCTCTGTATGGATATTAATAAAAAATGTATAAAATGTCCTATTAATTCATACAACAACAGGTCGCAAGCAATGTAAAAGATTTAATTTTTTGTTTACTAAAATGTTCTCCATCTCTGTTGAAATATAAAACTTTTTCTTGTCTTACATTCCAGATTATCAGCCGAAAATTCTTTTACACGTACATGTTCACAAATTTGTATACTTGAAGTTCTTTAGTTAAGTAACTTGAAAACGTTATTTTACAATTTTCTTTACCATATTATATTATGTATGTGTGTGAATGTGTATATGCGTGTGTGTATGCGTGTGCGTGTATATGTGTGTGTAATTATACATGAATGCGCATGCATGCTTACTTGCATGCATATGTATATGCACTTATTTATAAAGAAATGTTTTATATACCTTCATTTATTTTTTTTAATATATGTGTATTTTGTACTTAGATCATTAAAATTGTAATCCCACAGCAAACACAAGAGGTCACATCTTTTTTGGTGTGGTATTCTGTTTCTGCACTTTTGATTTATTATGTATTTCTTTTTGTTAACATGTTGTAACTTTATATTATATTAAATAAAAAATAAATTAGAAAAATGTTTTTGATAACAATAAAAAAAATATTTCAATCATTGTTTTCTGCTTTAAATAAATCATCTCGTGTAAATTGCTTCATATTTCAGTTTGATTCAAATTCTCAAAGGAATTTGTTATTTAGAAGCAGTGTTTGTTCTCAAATATTCATAGTCGCTTAGTCCTGTGGTCAACAAACTCCACGTGAGCGTTTAAGTGCCTCTACATAGTTTATTAATGTAATTAAATCATGTACATAGTGTATTATTATCCGGCACTCCACGGCCTTTACGCACGCAATTCAGAGATAAGGTATTTAACGAGTTGTTAAATGAGTATGTAGCTGAGAATAGAGTTTGTTTTATTAATAATGTAAGGTACGCAGGAAGGTACTGTTACTTAAATGATTGGAATGAGAAAGGGTTGAATGTGAAAAAAAAGGTAAGAAAACTGGCTTTTATATAAGAATGTGTACACTCACCCAAAATGAACAAATAGTTAATGAAATATGAGGGTTTATTAATGTGTTGGTAAAAACCGCAACGTTAATTGGTTAACTTCATTTGGTGACCATTGCAACATCCATTTTTTTACATAAACATATGATAAACATGTCCAAAGCTACATATTTGGAACAAAAAAATTAAAAATATAATGTCGATGTAAAAAAAAGCGATATTTTTGTATGGGAAATATGGTTTGAAAAATTTACATCGTATTTAAAAAAAAAAAATTAAGAATATCAATGATAAATTATAATATACAAAGCTTATGTTAAAGGCAAGATGAACTACACGATCGCCTTCCGGGGAATAAATAACAACATAGTTATTACATGGATACAAAGACAATAAAATAAAATGTTTAAAGGAATATACAATTTACCTTACCCCTAAGATTGTATACACTGTATTCTATGGTCCATTGTTATTCTCAATTTTCATAAATAATATTTAAAATGTAATCTTGAACTCGCGTTTTCTGTTGTTTGCGGGTGACTTAGTTTTTTTTTATAGGTGACAACTTCTGACGATTTTCGTCTTCTTCAAGCGGATATATCTAACATATTTGAATGGGGAAGGCGAAACAAACTTAGGTTTAATGTTTCCAAGTGTTCGGTCACGTTCTTCACAAGGGCCCTAAGAACTCTATTTTTTCGCCTCAAAATGAATAACCAGAATCTGATACGAACATCGAATGTTAAGGATCTGGGCGTTAGATTTGTGAGCACCCTGACATTTCATGAACACATAGAGACAATCAGTGGTAATGCATTGAAGATGTTAGGATTTGTTCTGCGTACGGCCAGGGTTTTTGAAAATACCCGCGTACTGAGAACCTTTACAACTCCTTGGTGCGAAGTAGATTCGAGAGTGGCTCGATGATTTAGGGGCCACATGAACTGAAGTACTCCTTATGATAGAGAAAATCCAAAATAAGTTTTTGAGTTACCTCTACATGAGAGTGTGCGGGTATTATCCTTAACTCTACCCGACCGAGTTTCTCCAGAGTATGCTCGGCTACAACAGTTAAGAGACTAGAAGGAATGTGTATTTAACTACACATTTTTATCGATTGTTGCGTGGTATGGTCGATAATCCTGAGATTATGATTAGCATTGGTTGAATATTTAAATATTTTCATACCCCTCCTTTGATATACCTATAATCTACATTAGTAACAAAAGACAGCATTTCGTCAATTGAAACTCCCGAGGTATTATAAGTAAGCTTTGACAGAACCAAACATGACATCATTTAATGAATATTTACATGATTTACCCTACAATTATTCATGCATTTTTCCCAACAAAATTGTCATCGCGCGAACCGATTTCACGTGTCAAATATTCATTTATCTAATGTTAAAATATATGGGTTACATTACACAGTAGATTAGATGATGAATGTCTTTATTATTTTGCAAACTGCACCGTTACACTTAGCCAACAAAATTTATGTTGTAGTATTTTGCATACATAGTTTTTAATCTTTCAGACGGTAATATCGTAACGTTGGTAATATACCCTTATTTATGCTAATATTCCCTGCTTTATTTTCCATGCTTAAATTTTAACAGCTTATTTACAGTGTTGCATTTAGAAAAGAAAAAGAATTGTATTTAATTTGGTAAATAAAATCTAACATACTATCATTACATTTATAATTCTCCTATATGTGTGATGTCACTGAACTCCTTCTAAACAGCTCAACTGATTTACCTGCGGTTTTCAGCAAAATGTAGATCTTTGCGCTGCGCTTGTTCATAGATATTAAACTTTTCAATCGAACGTATAAAAAAAGTAAAATGCACAAAATTTTATTTCATCCACCCACCAGCGTTGCATTTGACGAGAATGCATGTACAAAAAAAATTGAAAGATGTTTTTTTATCTTTAAAAAGTTTGTTTTTGAATGTTCACAAACAACGTTCACTTTTTATGGATCCCAACCAGGTGCATTTCTTACATTTCTTATAGTTTCTTTTCATTTATTTCTTTGTACTGGATTTTTGGGAATACTAAAACAATATTAACTGACATTCAACATATTTTCGAAAATCGCTTTCTTGAATAAAGTGCACCCCTGTTGGTGAGAAGAGCCAAGTTTGACATTTGCAAAAAAAATCCATCTTTGAAAATTAATTATTTTTTGTTTTTGCAATTCAACCATTAATAAGTACCTAGGTACCTACTTGAATTGAATATTAAGAATTTTTACTTTTGGAATTCAATCATCAAAAATACCTTGGTACCTACTTATCAATAAAAAGTTTTTTTCCAAGCAGGCAAGCCAATGTTCGAGCAGGATAACGTCTGTCGGGTCTGCTAGTATATTATATCTATCGATGTATAATTATATGAATGTATAACTATATGAACCATTTCAGAATATAAGAGAATACAGAAAAAGTTTCTTCGTTACCTGTGCATTTACGTGAGGGAGTATAAATACTACCCACTGCAGTTCCCAGCATTGTTCCTTTTAGGTATGTTTGGTATCACATATTTGCGAGCCAGAAAGAGGCTTTGCCTAGCTTTTAATGGCTTTAAGACTTCTTAACGCGTTAATTTATAATTCCTACATTTCAAACCTCAAAAAGCAAAAATTATATGCACCGGCAGAGCTAGGTAACACAGATCATATGTTCTTTCGAAATGCAGGACCAATAATTTACCGTTAATGATGCCTGTGGGGAGGACGATTGGTCTGTTGAATAGCCTACCAAGAGAGGTAGATCCTTTCCATGATAGAATTACCAGCTATCTTCCTATCTAACTATGTATCGTAATGCGTATTTGTAATTCAACTGTCTTTGTTTTTTATTATTTTATGAATTACAGGTTTATACGTATATTTCTTTAATTTTTCATTATTATATGTCTATTACAAAAAAATATAATAATAACGTATCCCAAACTCTATGAGGCCAAGGGCCCCGTGTTGAGTTGGGATACAATGTAATGGAAAGTGGAAGCACGTACATACTTAAATAATAACAAAAATAAAATTAAAATAATCATAAACATACATATATTTTAATGGGCATCTGGACAACACGCTTAATAGTATATAAATCTATGCAATATCTCGTAGCAGCCTCCTGCAATGGTCTCTTCCTAAAGACAAAATCTAGGATCCAGGACATTGAACACTTTTGGGGCCTTAAAAGAGAAATTCCTCTGAGCAAAGTCGTACGTGTTTTTGGAATGAAATAATTCAATTAAAAAATAAAAAAAAAACAATCATATGTACAGTGTCCTATCCACTACTGAGTGCAGAAAGTAAGATTCCGGTTGTAATAATGTAATAATGAATAATAATTCATACTTTGAGATGATAAGACGCATTGGTCCATAAGACGCACCCGAAAATTAATCTATAGTTTATTTTATGTGTTTTCGACAATAAAACGCTTCGGACCATAAGACGCTCCCCAATTTTCACTTAAATATTCAGAGGAAAAAGGTGCGTATTATCGTCCGGAAAATGCGGTACCTTGATTTAAAAACAGAATAACATAAATCAAATGTTTACTGCATACTGTTTACTGCATACTGTTTACTGTATACTAAAATAAAACAGGGACATGTCTTAGTTTCTGTATCGTCTATTGTCTTGTCAACCTTAATAATAAGTTAAGGAATGCTATCTTTGTTTAGTTTTTTTATATTTTACTTTTTGTGCTGTTACATGTTCACTTAATTTCCATACCATAGTTCTTTGCTCAATGTATTATTATTATGTTTTTTTTTATTATTTTTTATTATTAACTTTTTAAAATCATTCTTATGTTGTTGAAACTCCATTTGTCGATGCGATTTGAAGATGCAAGACTTTTTGTTATGTTAGCTGTCATTTTATTTTTATCATATTATGTAAATGTTAACAACCATCAAATATCTAAATTTAGTAAATGGGGTCTAGAATTTCAACCATCCGTGCGCTCAGTAGCTGCAAGACGTGTTGGGATATTTATTTATTGTACAGCGCCCTTGAGGTGATTTTCACAAAAATGGCGCCATATAAATTATCCAAATTTAATTCAACTTGAAAAGCCACAGAAAAAAAATAACACTCTTGAAATCATTCCCTAAAACTGATATTACTTTTATTAATACATCACGGTAGTTGAATACATTTACTTATTCGGTCCTGCTGATTCTGGCCACCAAAAACATAGCGCACAAAATTACGGAGCGTTTAAGGAAAAGTCGTTTTATTCTAAGAAACCGTTCTCTTAATAACCCAAGAAGCGTTTTATTAATGTGAATGATATGCGGCTTTAACTGGAACATTTTCCGCTGTCCGTTCTTCATCCCGTAAGTTACATTAATACCTTATATACTCAGTATAACAGAAAACAAATCAAAATAAAACTAGCATTTGCATCTTGGGATGGGATTTAATGGAAAACGTGCAAAATAGGGTAAATTGTTTCTTTACCTTATTACCAAATTTCGTGTAGGTAACCTGTATTTTATATTCATGCGCGCTGTACGTGCCCTAGTCAAAATTCAAACAAACATTGAAAAAAATCAGTATGTTAATTCAATTTTTCAATAAATGTTCTAACTTAAATTTAAAAATAAAAAAATCGGTAATTTTATTTATTTATTTTTATTTATTAAGGAAAAACAACAGTTGTTATTTAATATTACAAAAAAAAAATACATACATAAAATTAAAGTTTTTAACAAATATAATTAGAGAACATGTTACACAGTAAAGAGAAAAATAATACAATATATAAGACATGAAAAAAAAAAGCTCGTAAGAAGGTTAAGGGATGAGGAAATAGAGTGGAGGAGTGGAGGAAAGGGATTTTCATAATATAGTTGACCAATTCAAAATTTTGATATTATTATAAAATAAACATAATCAAAGGGCTTATTACACACTAACAAATGTTTCATTTTACAGTGTTTCAAAAAGTTTTTTTTTGAAGTCACAAAATTTTGTATTAAAAATATCTAAATGGGGAAAAAGTAAATTAAATTTGGAGCAACTACGATAAAAAAACGAATTTTTTAATATTATTTTTTTTGGGCAATGAATTATAAAAAAAATGAACTTGTTGAGTTGACTTTACGGGACAATTGATTAAAATACGCTCCAAGAGATATGGACTATATATCAAATTGTTTAAAATTTTGAAGAGGAAAGACAGATCAGAAATGCTTCTACGTTTAGTAAGGGAAGTCAAACTATGAAAGGAAGAAGAGTCTTCATACGAGTCAAAATATGTAAGAAATTGACGATCCAGAAGTTCAAGGAATCTATTATGTATTTTATCTAGTTGTGATATACAAATTGTATATCCAGGATTTCAAACAACAGATGCAAAATCAAGATGGCTGCAAACGTATGCATTATATAAGATTAAAATATAAGATTAATGGTTCTTTATTTACGAGTGACATCAAAATACCTTTTAAAAATGATTATTTAGTAATTTAATCTTAACGTAATACGCAAAGTAAATCAAATAGCGATGTAGGGCATTCCAACAACAATAGTATAATTATACCGATTGTGGGCCGTGTTATTTCGAAACCGTGTAAAACGAGATCCCAGTGTATTTATGTGTAGTTTATTTGTGTCTGAAGTACAGTTTTTTTTATTGTTGCAACATGGGTAACCACGACGTTATTTAATAGCAACGAAAAATGTCTGATCTTGAATGACAGTTTATATTAAATTTTGAGATGAAAATCTTAAAAGCTTTGCTTCTGACTTTTCAATTAAAATGTCCGGATAGATTATTTTTAAATTTTAGCCATTTTGCAGTCATTTTGTTTTTCAATCCAATTGAAAAATGCAAATACGTGAGTCGTTTAGAAAAGTTAGTAAAGCTTTTTTTTTATTTATTATAAAATGTCATCTTTAATTTTCAATTACTGGTTTAATTTTTCGAGAAGCCGTATTTTTTAAATGTATTGAAAAAGAGATGAGAAAAAATGAGAAATTTTATTTTCCTCTTTATTTTTTTTTTTTGCACCACAACAGACCAGGAGGCCCAATTACAGTGGCGAATCACATCACAGAACACCCAGACTTAAGAAAAATCATATTTTTAAATTTTGTGTTCTCACCGGGAATCGAACCCAAAACCTTCCGTGCGTGAGTCAAGCGTCTTGACCACTACACCACGGAGGCCACCATAAATAATTTGAAAGTCAAAGTTTATACAGAGTTTTAGACCTGTCAGTGTCCAATTTATTGATAACGCCCTGGGTACATTAATATTTTTGATCAATTTATACCCGTTTTTACATAAATAGTTCAAATAATTCAAGTTTGTTGACTCACGGCCTTTCAAATTCTTATGATCATCTCAGATGATGTATGCTGTAGCGTCCAAAACATCAGCAAGAAGGAGTATTAGTACGCGGCAATAAATCTTAGAATAATAACTCAAGAATGCAATGCGTACGATTGTATTAAACCTAATCTAAATAATAAGCAAATATTACTTTATTTATGTTCATTTATTTCATTCCAAAATATGTATATGGAACCCTATGTGTTTTTTTTTTTTTTTTATAAATGGTAGTTTCTTTATTATTTACCTTGCTTATAATGTACAAGGTTTATATTTTAAAAAGTCGATTTTTCTGCAATTAAATTTCTTTAAAATTAACTTAACTGTTGGGATCAGGAGGGATATCCTTATGTGGGCCAATCAGGAACTTCTCAGTATTTGCTAATGTGGAGAGGAAACCACTTTAAATTCTTCAGGAGAAGCCGGCCTGTTGGTAGTAGTCAATGGGCCTTCCGTTCCACTGGAAGAGTGTTCGGCATTTTGTTCCCTAATTTGGTTTATTTTACAAATTGCCAGCACTATATTGACCATAACCTTATGTGGTTACGCCACATTACTCGATGTGTAAATAGTACATTGACTAGGTTGAGGCGTTCAAATTTATTTGTTTATTACTTACTGGGCTTTGGTTAAGATGTTGCAATGCTTACCATGGGTGCCAATATTGTCCCAGCCCCAATCATAACAACTGAACTGATTGTGTGTGCATGTGCTTTGATATTCTCACCGCGACAGCAAATAAGTTATTTTTGCGATCAAGAACTCATTAAATTCACTGTGTCGTGTGACCGCATTTAATATTCAAGAAAACAGGGCAAGTTCCCCTTCTTCCTAACTACAGAATCTGATCAGATCTTGACTACTCTGAGAAAAGTTCCAAACAATAAAGATGCTAAAACCCACAACAAGGTAGGTTATTGCATTGTATTGGAGTTCAGTGGCAAAGTAAATAAAGATAACGCATCCGCGAACCAGACCAATGCAAGCGTTCATCTGCCAACAGGCAAGTGGCGCAATAATTATGAGTACCCAATGGGTATAGGGTACCCTTTAAGCATTTCAATTTCAGTGTATCAGGATCATTTTTGTCACGTAGAAAGTAAACTTATCAGTCTTCTTTGAAAGCCAGTCTAAAATCAATAAAAATTACACTGCAGATTTTAATGTTAAAAATACTCATTGTAATTTTGAATCAAAAGTATGCATTCTAATTTTTTGATACTAAAATAAAAAAAATACAGACTTGCATATTATTCTTTAAAATATTTGAAAAGTAGTAATATCGTACCGTTATAAACGTGTGTTTTTTGCTACTGCTGTCATATTTGGAAACATGCCACACCTTTAAGTTAAAATCCCATGGGAAATCAAAATATTCCCAACGTGTTTTCATGCACTTCGGTAGATTAAAAAACAAATATTTGGTTTTAATACACAGTAAACGTGTTTGAGAAAACACTGACTTTGAAAATTGATGGTTATTTTATTTTGTGGTTCATATCGTTATTAACTCTCGTGTGGCTGTGATGTCACAATGTCTACACATAATAAAAAACTTGATATGTCTCTCTTTTTTTAATGGTGAAGTTGTACTTTTTGTTACCTTCAAACAGACATTTTCACATCGTTTATTTATTTATTTATTTTACATAAACGGCATAAATTGCCTTTAACATATATTGAAAATAAATATGAAAAAAAAAATACACATATAAAAACATAACAAAAAATTGTAAAAATGCATAACTATAACAAAAGTAACAAAATTGCATAACTATAACAAAAGTAACAAGTAGGTAAATACTCATAAGCAACTAAAAATAATAACGAAATAAATACATCAATATAAAAAACAAAAAAAGGAAAATCATTTTTTAAATATAAAGAATAGTTTAAGAATAATATTGCGAGAGAAAAAAAGAAATCAGACTCGTTTTTTAACTATTAAGTCCAGAACCAAATATATCAGCCTTGTCCTCATACTGATTGCCATATCTATGGGTCGTATTTGGAAAGTAAAATTTGTACAACTTTGCTTTATTTTAAAACAAAAAACATTTATCCTAACTACGCGAAGAATAAATATGACCCCAATACAGCGGTAAATCTGTAAAAGAGAAAGCACGAAGATTGATTTCATAATAAGAAGACTTTAAATCCTTACAGGCCATGGAGGTTTTATGAGCTATCTTCACCGTTTTTTCTCTCATAAATCAATAACTGTCCATGCGATGACGAGACACCCCAAGATGTCTCGAACGCTCTCAAAATGGAACAGAAGGTCTGTTGATACCTGTCAATATTCCGGCTTCTCTTGAATGAGTTTTCTGTGGTTTCCTCTTCTTAAAGCAAATGCAGAGAAAATCCTTTAAAAGGCCACAGCCGATTATCCCACCAGATCCTCACACTCTAGTCAGAGATCATACCTTTTGCAGTAAATAAAAGTCTTGTACATAATAAGCAAAGCAAAAAATAAGCAACTCCGATATAAAAAAAGAAAGACTGATACTCTGTTATGTGGCTGGTGTTTTTGTGAAAGAGATTTAAAAGATTATTGATAGTAAGGGGGGTGCACGCATGTAAGATGACCGGCGCAACCATGATTGTTAATTTATTTTGCCTTTATCATCATTACCTTTCCGCATCTAATAGTGCATGGGACACTACATTAGTACACCCATCTCAGAGTATCTCAATTATAATTTTTGGTACATGAAGCTAAGATGATAAGTTATACGCTTCAGGTCCCAGTCTAGGGACTTCCATATAAATATTCTAGTGTAAATACGCATTTTCCAATAAATATTGCATGTCAACCATGTCGGGAATCGAACCCGACACCTCTTAGTAAGCGAATGGTAGGTGAATGCGCTGACCTCACCACGAGTCTGACAATTTTTGCTATAAAAAGGCGAAATTATATGTTTATTTTTATAAATTATGGAAAAGGAATAAATAAACAGTAGGTAGGTATGTCTCCGTGTCTTTTTTCAAGTATCTGAAATTTAGAATATTCCGTCTTTTACGTGTGGTAACGCGAAGTTGCGCGCAAAGGAATAATTTATCACTATTTTTTTAGAGTTAAAAATAGTCTTCATGGTTAATATTGGCCTCCAAATATGTAAAACTTCTTTGTCGGGGCGAATGAAGGATACACTTATAATAGAGCCAGAACGAGTGACCAAGTGTTTTCGACTCAATGGTTTCTATTGGGTAAAAATCCTAAAAATGTAAATTGAGCGGATAGAAGTCTAGCTCGTAGCGTAGTGGTTGGCGTATTCATTTACCATGCTTGAAGTCCTGAGTTTGATTTCTGGATGGTCAACATTAATTGTTTATGCATAAGGTTGTTTTACACTGCAATATTTTACTGTCCCTAAATTCGCACTTGAAGCATGAGACTGATCAACTTGCCTTCACACATGATCGAAATACACACCTTGAGCTTTTCCAATGCACCATCATGTGTTAATTAGGGTGTGATTATGATAAATATATATAGCTCGCTAGGGGGTGAAATCCAGTCCAAACATTTAGACACACTTATATTTTTTTGTAAAATCAACCGATCAAAGAATCACAAACAACAGACAAACCGTTTCTCTCTTTGCATTCAGATCTCAATTTCTTTACATTCATATGTTTTCTCATACATGAACGTCAACTATTCCGATTTTTGACATGTCCATCTTCAAGTCGTGCCATGTTTTATTCACATCGTGCTTTTAGCCGTTTTTTTGCGGTCAAAACCAACTCGGCACTCCTCTCTTGATTTTGTCGATAATGCTATTCTTACCCTTACATAATGCATGGATCTCAACATTTGTGCATCATACATCGTTTTACCACACATTTGCCTTAAAGATAGAAGATAAACTGATCAAAGAAGAAGTATTAAAGTTAAAAATGGTTAACTTCAAACACTTCTCCTTGAATTGCCATGAATATTATATTGTATACTTTGTTTCCTGCCAAACATCCCATTATTTTCTTTCGTCATTGTCCTACTTTGTTAAACTTTAATTTTTGAGCAAGCATAAGTACTAATACGTCTATTTTTTAAGGCTTGTAATTATATTTTGTACTTTTTTATTATTTTTTTTTTTCTATCCTCATATTTATATTCTGTTATGTTAACCTATAAACAAATAAATAAAAATAATTATTGCGGTCAATAAGTGTTTCATACGTTAGGTATACTTTGATTTTGAAAGTTTGTATGAAGTTAATAGGCTGTTTAAATATATTATAAATATTTTAATAATGATTCAACAGTCGTTGACATTATTGACTTTTGTAATATAAACTCGTTTTGATCAGCGTAACCATCTTGTTATGTAATAAATATAACACGTGTCCACTGTAATAATAGTATTGATATTGACCTTTCTCATGCACTACTTCAATACAAAAAGTAGTTATTGGTCATCTCTGTCAATTATGAATGCTTAATTTATTTAAGATCCCACGCATCATTTAGTATTAGCCAATACACTCAGAAACGATTCATATCAACTTGAATATTACATATTCCTCAATGATTAAGAAAGTATACGATAATTTATTTTATTGTACAAATATAAGACGAATAATATTTAAATCCAGTGACAAGTTTTATCACTTTTGCGACTTCTTAGAGACTGGAACCATTAAACGAGCAGTCGTTCTATGACTAGTGGGATTTTTGTTGGGGATAGTTGGGTTTTTCATATGGGAGTTTCATAAATGTTTTGCTTGCTTATAATGAACAAATTTTATATTAACTTTAAAGGGATAGTAACTTTTTTTTATCTAAAAAATAAAATCTCTTAAATTTACTTTATTTAAAAACTTTATAAAGACGATATGTTTATAGTATGTAAAGATCGGGTGGGATGTTTTGGCTGTGGTCTGTTAAAAAAAATTCTTCACTTTTGCTTCACTGAAAAGAAAACCGAAGAAAATTTGCCAGGAGAAGGCGAGAAGACTATTTTTGTTCGTCAACAGACCTTCCAATACTCTTGAAGAATTTTCGTCATTTGGTGTCCTGCTATCATTGATACTTTTTATTGCCTTAACCATTTCCATCGTGTAAAATGTTACCTTTCTTGACAAGTAATTATGATTTATCACGATAAGAATTTCGTGTAAATTTTCATCTAAACTTGTGCATCACGCCTCCAGTTGCATTCTCTGTACCCTTGACTAGTATAGCGGACTCGCGAATCAGAGGGTCGTGATTCCAATATTTCAACTCCACTCTACGTCAACGTTGAAAATGGCTCTAAAATTGAAGTATTTGGATTAGTTATAAGAACGCGAGTACTCTCTTTTATAGAATAAAAAAATAAAGTAGCAAAAGAAAATCGGTATGTAATCATAAAAAATTTCAGACTGCTTGAATTAATTTTTGAACACTCCAATTATATTATAGTTTCGAAAAGCAAAAATCACTCCATTTTTCTTTAAAACCTACAAATAATTGTACAACTACAGTTATTTTATTTGTGGATCATTATTGTTTCATTTCTTCAATAAATTATAATACGTTTTGGAAGGAAAACGAATTTCCACGTGGATGTGAGACGAGAAATTGCGGGAGGCGAAGCCTTTGGGCTTCTACAATATTATTTAGCGGAGTGGACTGTATTTTAATGTAAATGAAATAAGTTAACATCCTCGATATGTGGTATGCAGAGACAATCGGTCATAACCCCAACGAATAAGATGGATTAGGAATGGATGCCACTAACCTAGTTCATTCTTGATGGAATAGCGGTGGCCCGACTGGTCAACTGCGAGTGGCACCAATACTAGGATTGGCCCGTTGATATGGAGCTGAACACTGGTGGTTGGTGGTCCATGATGCTGCACACGTTCAACAAAATAAACGCGCGATTCACTACACGAGGTCTTAATGTGGCGGATGATCATATGATACTAAGGTGGGAAGCAAAAAAATACTGTGGGTCAAAAGGATTTTGAAGTTGTGACAATATTGTAATGCATACCCACATCATTTGCAACCACATTTCTTTTTTGTATTTTCTTAATGATTCAGGAATATTTTATTTTCGTATTAAAATATGATATTTGGAACGTAGGACTGGTCATCAAACCTTCCGTGTAACATAATTGATCTAGATACGCTACAATTGAAGTGCAAACGCACTGCCCTATGCACTACTGGGTGCCGATAGGGAAATTGTGATGATATAAAAAAGACAATAACTGTCGTAAAAATTCAAACAAATTACGCATCACTCTCTTAAAAACAATTCCAAATAAGTACGTCCAATTAAAACTTTTAATTTGTTTCAAATTCTCAAACACGTCAAGATAAATACATTATTTAAAGCAAAGTGGAAGGATACCTCTTAATGCTAGAAAGTTTTCAGTATACTTGTGACTAAGGTTTATTAATGTTTTTTGCTGAATTATTAAATTCATTCATTCATTTATTATTCAAGGCACAATTAAATGTTTCCATTACCATGCTTTTGTGATTTATTCCTTTATTAAAGTGTTGTTAATTAATAATGTATGTTCGTTAAAAAAATGATAATACAAGCTCATTCTATAATACTAAAAGGAGGACTTTCTAAATATTGATACGTACACTTTATATCTATATGGCATATTGCCTTAAAATATTTTTTGCCTACCTATCCAAACCGTTCAGTTTGAGAAAATAAGAACTTTATGGATTTATTCCAGGTGTTTATACAGAATCCTATTATTATAAGGTATAAATACAAAATTTGTTACAAAAATAAACTAAATCTCTACACTATACTAAAATGTGATATTGGATTCTATAGAAAATGATGACATCGCTTTTTTCGGTCATCACACTATTTCGAGTGAAACGTTTTAGCACATGTGTGTCATCTTTTATAGATTATTAACCCTTCATAACTTTTGCATTTATTCTATAGTCGTTCTAGTTTATCGAGTTGCTCAAGGCTTAATTCAATCATGAAAACATCAGCGTAATCTAGAATAGGTAGTCATTATGCTTATTTTAGTAGTTGTAATGCTGGTTATGCTTGTATTTGTAGTTTAATTTACATAAAAACATATCTGATTTTTATTTATATATGTGGAACAAGTAAAAGGCACTCGAATAAATAAATAAACAAAAAAGTATTTGAGCTAAGCCATGCCAATCCATCTACATCTTACATTTATTTTTTTAATACTTTATATACATATACAATATATATACATATAAGGGCGGGCATATTGCCTTAAGGCAATTTCTTCCTACCTACCTAAACTTTTCAGTTTGAGAAAATTACAAATACATGGACATATTTAATCTTACAATTTACACAAAAATTAAAAACAAAGAATAACAAAGTAAAAATAAATATAAAAAATTAACACTTTACTATGAAGAGAGGAGAGGGGATGATAAAGAAAGAAGAAGGATAAAGGAACAATTTAAATATTAAGATAGTGACATTTCAATCTTGACTAAAATGTAAATAAAGAACATTCTTAGTAAAATGTTGCTCAACCAACGCTAAATAAAATTATTTGTTAAAAAAAATGACATCAATATATCATTGTCTTGAATAAAGATATAATCTGGCTTAAATAAAACATAGGCAAAAGTCAAGGCAATCGGTTCA
This sequence comes from Micrasema longulum, assembly GCF_059751315.1. NCBI lineage: Eukaryota > Metazoa > Arthropoda > Insecta > Trichoptera > Brachycentridae > Micrasema > Micrasema longulum. The sequence goes on along the minus strand of NW_028278563.1, from coordinate 57,761 downwards.
AAGATAAACAGACAAAATACAAAGTCGAATGTGCAGCACGTAAATGAATTACAACTTAAAAATGCAAACTTTGAACTTTACGTTTTTAATATTAAGTCATTAAAATACATTTATTTGATCATTGTCTATTTGTTTTGATCAATCACATAACTCACCTAAAGAAGGCTAACAATAAATATTTCAATGCAAATTGACATTAATATTTCCATTCATAAAAAAGAGTTATTTACTCTTGTTTTTTTAATCATGTGTTGAAAGCATATTGATTATTAAAAGCGTATTTTAAAGATTCTAACAATATAACCATTGAATTAAGAATAGTTCAGAAGGAGCGTAGAATAATATTTAAATACATTGGACTGTGTCCAATAATCCCCCCACTATTTCTACTTTCGCCGCGCGCATTCGTAATGTCGGCGCGTAATGTTGCTTGATGGTAAAAAAAATAATCATTACACAAATGTAAGGTAAAAAAAAATCAATCCGTTAATTTATCTAAAATTGTATTGTGCACGCGGAAACGTTGATTGACACAACAGAGTAGATAAGGAAAGGATCATTTAATAAGAGTAATTGAATTTAAAATATAAAACAAACTTTATTTCAAATAAAACGGATATTTTTATATTATGTTAAATAATATTTGATGTTATAAAGATAATATTGTTCAAATTTCAACCACGGCGTTGTTTAATTCGAGGTCGAATTATCATTAGTTCTTCCATTAGATAAGAAAAATAGGGTAAAAAAATTACTACCCTGGCAACACTTACTAAATTTCCATTTTGTTTCTTCGATAATCTGACAGAAGGAAAGAAATTAAATTTTTAACTAGTGCATTTGCTACTTAAACATTCGTTTGCCAATTACACGTGAAATTTGATACCATCCTATTTATTTAAGATTCTAGCAGTATTTCTACACTTTAAAGGACACAACACGGCATAGTTGAATTCGAATCAAGAGTTGCGTACTGAGAGACGTCTACAAAGAAACTAATAGGTTAAAACGTAAACCTACTCATTTATAAGTAATTTAATCACCTTCTGTTTGATGTGCGTATGCGGTTTCTGGACTATTCTTAATTCTATAGATATAACTATCAGTGCAAAGAAAACAAGTTTTAATTTATAATTTTCATTAAATTCATGAATATATTTATGTAATGTTCGTAAACGTATTAATTAATAAAATAATAATAACGTGGTATGGTCGATAACTCTGAGATTGTGATGAGCATTGGTTTGTATGTTCCTGATAATTACCTAATACAGCGTCAGAACAGATTGTTTCATATTCCGATATTCAGGACCAACCTGCCGATGGTTACGCCTGTTGAAAAAACTACCGGTATGCTGAACAACATCACCCTGGATGTTGTTCTGTTCCATGTGAAAGAGGCTTTCCAGAGCAGGATTCTCCCACTACTTCGAGTCTATTTATGGACTTTTTTGTTTTTTTATAATATGTACGTCTTGAATTTCAATTTGTAGTGTATATGTTATTTTAAATAAATAAATCGAATTGGATTAAATTTGTTGTAATAAAAAGGAAAAATATTTTTGAGAAGAGAATACGGAAGTCTAGGCATTTACTGTGCTTATTACCTGTCATTGGCTGGTTTAAGTGGCCAATTTACAAACTGTGTAACATTCACCATTCTGCCTATCTTTAAACATCCACATATCCTCAACTCATCCATCTTGTGACTTTTGTGAAATAAAAGAGCTAAAACCTTTATTATGTGGGTGAGATTCATCCGGCTAAACCAAATAGCCTACTAGGCAACGCCTGAAAACAATTTCCCAATTTGGTCATTCTCTGCTGCAACAAATCTAGATCAGAATAATTCCAGCCTGTCTGCAAACATTTGGATATACTCAAAACATTGTTTTATTGAATTGAATTAAATAAAGAATTCGAAATTGAAAATTTAAAGTTAAAATCTCGAAACTCTTTTTTTTTTGTACCAAAATCACATTTGTCTTCTAGTTAGACCATTAATATGATAGTAATAGAAAAATTGAAAATGTTGGTTACGGCGTTGCCTATTAGGTGAAAAAAATGTTATCTTTTTTTAACTCAACAAACAATGTGTATATATGTGTATGTGTGTATGTATATGTATCAAAATGTGTATATGAATAAGTTTATATTTTATTTGTCTGTGCTCTCTACTAATTTGTTAACTATTATCATATATTAGAATGTAATTGCCTAGCTTGGAGCAGAGTATGTACCCTTGTTAGTTGGGCAAAGTGAACGTAAAATTGTATTTTGATAAAAGGTGTAAATAAATAAAATAACATGTTCAATTACAGGTTACCGACGAAGATACTTTGAATTTTTATACAAACATACACTTTTTTTTTGTTATTTATTTATTGGGTATATCAAAAGTAATACATGTTAAAAAATTTAACAAATAAAATATACAGAGAATAAAACCAATGACAGATATCTAAGAAATATATTAAATACTTGTACAATACATGTTAGTGTGTTAGGGTGAGTGTAATTTTGTGAGAGGGTAGGTGAGTGGGTGTTATAATGAAGTGAGGGTAGGCATGTGTGTGAATATTATTGCACAAGTGTCAAAAATATATAAAATATGAAGAATTAGATATAAAATAAGATTTTATTATATGAACTACTAGGTACAAGAGAAAAGTGTGTGTTTCAAAACGCGCATTTTAAATATAAATTTTTATTTGTATATGCTCTCTATTAATTTGTTTACTATTATCAAATATTAAAATGTAATTGCCTAGCTTGGAACGGGGTATGTACCCTTGTTAGCTGGGCAAAGTGAACGTTAAATTGAATTTTGATAAAGAGCGTTAATAAATAAATGAATAAAATCAACAAATGGAAGAATGAAAAATATACGAGTGTTTAAACAAGGCAAAATTGTGAATGTTACCCAGTACGCAAAGTGGCTACTAAATCCGCCAATAGTAGGACATACGTTTTATAAATGCCTCTTTTTCCATATCTTTCTCTAAAATGTTTTATATCTGTGGTATAAATTAAAGTATTGTAAATCAATAAATAACGGTCAGCGTTTCATATTTCAATTCGCAGGGGTGTAATACCCATTATCGTACTTTATAAAACCTTAATCATAATATAATTTTGAATTGTAACAGTAATTTGTGATTTATGACACTGGGGCTGTCTAAGTTAACCCTTGACCGTGCATACCATCGGCGAAAAACCCCGTTTCAAAGCCAACAACTGATTAAATCGGACATCTAACCCTTTTGGCGAGCCTATCGGATGTCTGGGTAGCTAGCTTAGTAGAACATTGCTATTCATTCTATGTACATTGTTCTAGAAATAAAAAGGCCATGCCTTCACCCAAATTCAGCTTTTAAAAAGGGATAAAAATACTCTTCGCAAAGGGGTGTGAAAAACATTAATCGGATAGCATATCTTATCTCGATAATTAAAAAAATACACGGATCCCGTTATTTATGTTTTAATTAAAGATTAATTTTTATTTATAATTTTTAATTATTTGCTGACTTTTGAAGGTATTATTATGTTTTCATATAACGAAGTGACAACGTCAATCCCGCGGAGGTTATGAAAAAAAAGCATTAAATTGTATGTTTGTCAAAAATGGATGAAAAAAATTGTAAAAATAAACTATTCCGCATGAAGTCACTAGTTCTTCCGAATCAACTAATGATCAGGGAGTTGTGTTAGATTTCTGGTAAGTCAACTGACGAATCAGCAGAACTTCTCGCAAAGAAGGGAAAGAGACCTTGAGATGTCACGCGCGAAGTAATTTCAAAAATACAAAACTTTAAAAAAGCGTAACACTATTAATACGACACTCAAGTTTATTTTTTCAAAATTTGGCTTAGTTTCATTGTGTACACTATGAAAAAAAACCTTCCTCATCCGATAGATGCCTCTTTTTTCACCTGCTTCTCAAGACTCAGCGCCGAAGTCTTGGGCTATTACAATAATTATTATTATTATTATGGATAACTTAAAAAGCGCCATTTTCGTAACAAAATACCTCAAGGACGCTTTACATAGTGATTCTTTTAAATTTGTAATTTAATTAAAATAATTTATTTTGTTGTCACATGCTACGGATTTATTCAAATGCTTTAGAGAACAAGTGGGTTTTAAGTTTTTTCTGAAACATCACTTCACTTTCACAGCCTCGCACCTCTGCTGGGAGAGCATTCCATGCCATAGGGCCTGCGACCGCAAATGCGCGTTCACTAAATTTAGTGCGCTGTTTGCGTAGAGGTATAATAACTTTTCCTCTCGCCGTAGACGTAGCTGATCTAAGCGTTAGACGCCTGTCAGCTAGTTCATCTGGAATGCATAGTTCCCTTAGATATTCCGGAGCAGAGTTGTGCAGTGGCTTATACATAAGCCAACAAAGTTTGTATTCGACCCTCTGTGGAAAACGTAGCCAGTGTAGTTCCCGAAGTAGTGGAGTGATATGACTGAACTTAGAGATTCCGAAAATAAGTCTCGCTGCGGCATTCAATACAGATTGTAGGCGAGTCATTTTGTTCATTGGTAGACCTACATAGATACCATATTATATCAACCATAGGAATCAAACTCTAAACCTCTTTCGTGGTAGGCAAACAGATCAACCACTATAGGTACTAAGTGGAGGACTTATAAATTGAAGATTTTTATCTGAGAGGATGACTTTATGTTTCTTTTTTTTTACTTTTCCTGTTTTAATCTCTCTTGCATTAAGTTTAAAATATTCGTCTAGAATTAAGGTTCTATTTCATATACAAAGTTGCATTTTTTGTGTGTCCCGAAACAAACTCAATTTTAAGATTTCCCTAAAAGGGTATAATAAAACAGTTAAAACTTTATAAATAAGAACAGTAAGTAAACAATAGTGATGAATAATGTTAGAATAAGTTAATATAAAATACGCTATTTTTTAGAGACATTTCTCCTTTGTCCCACCGAGAGTGTTCAATATTTTGGAAAGGCGTATTAAGCTCTCAAGGACAAAAACTATTTTCAAGAGAATAGTTAAGGACTGGATTTTTTTAGTGGGGGGGATTTGAGTAGGAAACTCCTTAATGATTTTCCTGTTTGAGTTTACTGTATTGATATGACATATATTTGTTTTTTCATTGTTATTATTATTGATGTGTTTCAGATCCTATATAATGCTCTCTGGTCTGTGTCAACAAATTGCTCGTCCCAACTCAACACAGAACTTTTAGTTTCATGGAGTTGAGACTTATGTCTAAAATAATGTGTGATAAGCTGACTTTAAGTAAATAAATTTAATTAATAAATTAATAAATAAAAAAATATAAAAAATATTTATTTTATGTTAATCAAAAATAAGAAACTGATTACTGAGTAAACTGTTGTTTTATCTTTTTTTGCTAGGTAGATAATAATTTAACATGAATCGTTATTTCGAGGAAATCAAAACCAAAATCAATTAAAATTTCTATCAATTTCTATCAAAATTTCTATTCTAAACAGTAAATTTAAGAACATTGTGTCACAGTGTAAGCCCATAAATTTGCTTGCAACAACGTCTTTGTTTTAAAATAATATGGTATATTTGTTCTGACGAAGTAACCCAACAATGGTTTAGCCTTATCTGGGTTACGGGTTTTAACAAAAGATAAAACCTTATAAGAACCGGGTTATATTTTCCACAATTTAAATCCGCTTAAGTTAAGAAATTCTTATAATCAGAATAAGCGTACAAATCACGAAATTTTCACATTGGTAAAATTCTTAGACACAATATATTTTTTTAGATTCTGTTAACGTGAAAATGTTTACAAAGGTCGGTGGTTCGAATTTTACTCTACCCCAATTCGATTCTCTTTTTTTGTCTGAGTTATTTACAACTCGTTAAAAATAGCTCTCAAAATGAAATATTTTAGTAAATCATAAGAACGCAAATATTTTTTGTTCTACAAAAAAATAGCTTTCTTTGTGGTTTTTAATTACAATTAAAATTATAATAAAAACTTTTCGTTTTAAACTACTTTTTTTAAACATTTTATCACCTATCGGATTCGAAGCTAGTGTAGCTTTTTGTGATTTTATGTAATTAATTAGTTTTGCTTAATGTTATTGAATATTTTAACAAAACCACTTTTCTATGACTACCGGTGTCGAGACGTGCCCGTTTCTTCGTCAGGACACCAATTAAACTAACAAGCAAAACCCATTATACACCTTCACCATAGTTGTTGCACAAAAATATTAAACCAACATGCTGATTTCAAATTACATGCTTTTAGTAGACAACCCTTACATGCACTAATTAGTCCATGAAAATATTTGATGTTGTGGAAAAAAATAGAAATAAGAACAAGGGGATGAAGGGGGGGCGTGAGGGTATGTTAAGGGTGACCATTACAATAGAACATCGTATAATTACTATTATAGTTGGATTATTTATTAAGCGCTTAATATTTATATAGGTATATTGATTAAAGGGACATTATTTTTCAAAGCCTTGTTCATGTGAAATATTTCCATATTATTTATATTCAAACTTTAATTATGTGTATGAAAGATTTCAACTCCTGTGTCTTTATTAATGTCGTGATTTAAATTGATTTGATGATTTGCGAATTCAGAGAAATTGTTATTGCGAAGATACATCATGTGTTCTTTAACACGAATATCAATGGTACGTCTCAAAACCAGTAGTCATAAAAAAGTCGGTAAGTGGTTAAATACAAATATTCAATATCATTTAGTTAATTTTTTGGCAACTTATTGCTTGAAATATTAATAATAATTCATTTCGATTTAAAACTTACAATTTCAAATTCTCAAGTTTGACAAATATGGTGAAAAAGTCTCGAGTATAAAAACTTCTACGTTTTATATTTATATCTTCTGTTAATTTGTGCCTTTATTAATTCTAAGGAAACCTGTGAGTTAATAAAGAGAGGGGCTTAATGGGGACGCGCTTTGTGCGAATGAATAATAAACAGTTTAACTCTGAGCATATCTCGTAAAGATGGGCATTCATCCCCTGAGCCGGCCCACCCATTTCGGCAAACTACCCATTGCGGCCCTTTCTATTGTCGAAGATAATGACCACGCACCTTGGGTGAACTTTACAGCACCCCGATTACAAAGAGACGATAAGATGTATATCGATATCGATAAATTTAAAACAAAATCGTTTCCGTTTTCACCCATCCTATATATCATGTATATGGGGTTTTGCCAGCAAAAATCAGATCTCGGAATTACAAGTTCTTCAAAACAGAGCTCTAAGAAACATTCTTGGACTGAAATGGGATTCCCATGTCAAGGATATCTACCGACTGACAAAAATACTTCCTTTCAAATACACCACTGAATGACATAACCAATGAATATTACAAACTTTTCTGCTCACACAAATTTAAAATACGCATTTGGTCGTTATATATTAACAATTACAATTAGCGTTACTCGGGGAATCTTCATGTGTTTCACTCAACGAAGTTTGGCAGGTCTCTGGAAAATATTGGCCATTCCGAATTTAATAAACTGCCCGATGAGCTAAAACACGAAAAGTCGAATCGAAAATTCAAAAGTGTCGCAATTGAAAAATATTCCTTAAATCTTATTGATGGTGAAAGTTATTTATGTAATTTAAGATGGTGTAAAGTACTGTGTTTTATGTTTCTTATATAATGTTTTCTTACTATTTCAGATGTATTAACTATGTATGATATTATGTATTGTCACAAAAATGTTTTCTTTAAATGTACGGTCCCAAATGAGTTTTTTTGATAACTATTAGGAGTATTATATGAACTTAAAGTATTATAGGTTTTATAAATAATAAAATATTGAAATAAAATAAAAATAAATTCTATGTAATCAAATTAAGTCAATTTGTAAATAAAACCATTTACGAGTGCATTTAAATGTTTAATAAGACTATGTGAAATATAATGTTAGTGCCAATCGTTGAACCAAGTAAATATTCAAATTTTTCCCGTATAAGCTCGCAGATTTGATTGATTTATATGAAAACTTTTTGCTACCCGCACATAAGCAAAGTTTATGAATGATTTGAATGGACTATACTACTTTGAATCAGTAAATATTACTAATTATTATAATTATTGTTACCCGCAAAAACTTTGGTCATCTGCTCTGGAATCAAGTTGTGATAGAATGGGGTTTACGAAACTAACCACGGTACCAAAACCCGGTTCATATTGAACTGTTTAAATGATACTTCATACAAAAATTCTATTTTTTTTTTCTTTTTTTATTTTTTTTTATTCAGAAAACATACAGTCATACAAAATAACTACTAAAAACAACATTTTTTTAACATGAAAAGACCAATTAAGTTTTCATAAATTAAAAAGATATAAACATGAAATGTGACAAAAAATAAAAAATAAACAAGAATTTTAAGTGAGAAAAGAATAATTGTTGATATTTGCGTTTTCCATGGAGGTAATAAATTAAAATAAATAAAAATACCGAATGTACACTCCGAGCCATCCACGCACACACATGAACGCACATATAAATTCTCTTATTTGTCTTAAAATATTATTTGCTTTCGTCTGTTATAACGTAGTCCTCAAAGTGACAACCTATTTTTAAATGACACCGATTGATTTATTTATTTATTTATTTATTTATTTATTTATTTATTTACGGACAAAGTCCATTATAAACATTACAATTAAAAGAAATTTTTACAAAGGAATAAAAAAATATAAGGAACAGAAATAAGCAGCAAAGACAGATGATAGATTTTTTAGATTAAGTAAAAAGCATAGGCTAACTATACAGATTCTTTAGCTGATTTGTAAAGAAAGACATCCTTACACCATAATAATCAAGATCTTGATGATCGTTCACCCGCCTGATCATTCTGGGCAAAGGCGACTGTGCACCATAATTGGTCCTGTAGTGACCGAGGAAAAGCATTTCATTATTTCTTAGTCTACGGGTGGGAACGTTAAAAAGAATCTTTTGCAAAATTTCAGGGGCATCAATGAGACAGTTCATAATTTTATACATGCAGATTATATCTGCAATGCATCTGCGTTTTTCAAGACTTGATATGCTTAAAAACCTCTCCATATCAGAATATGAATAGTCTCCTCTTTCCAATCCCATCTTCCATGCAATTTTTCTTATAAAACGATGTTGAACTGATTCAAGGCGCTTGATATGAACAGCATAATGAGGGGACCAGATTACAGATGCATATTCAAGAATAGGGCGAACTAAAGAGCAATAAAGTGTTTTAAGTGTAAGCATACTTTGGAAATCAGACGTAGTTCTATTAATAAAGCCTAAAATTTTTAAGGATCTGTTTACTATATTATCAAAGTGTTCCAGAAAAGTTAGTTTATTATCTAGGATCACTCCAAGATCTCTTATAGAGGTGACAATCGAAAGAACTTGGCCATTAAGTTTATAATCAAAAATAAAAGGATGTTTACATTTATGGTATGAAATAATTTTGCATTTATCGATGTTAAGTTCCATGTTATTAGTTTTGCACCAAGTATGAAATGCATTTATGTCTTCTTGGAGTCTGACACAGTCATCAATATTTTTAATTAGCTTAAGTATCTTGTTATCGTCAGCAAAAAGCCAGAACTTTGTAAAAGAAAAAACATTAGCAGCATCATTAACAAACAGATTAAATAGAAGAGGGGCCAAGTGGGCACCCTGTGGTACACCAGAAGTTACTAGGAAGCTATTTGATATGAAATTATTGATTTTTACACTTTGTTTTCTATGTGAGAGGTAGGATTTTAAAAACGATAGAAAGGGATCTCTAATGCCTACAGCACGAAGTTTAGCACATAAAATGTTGTGATCAACTTTGTCAAAGGCCTTGGAGAAGTCTGTATACAGTACATCAGCTTGAAGATTATTCTCGAACGCTGTAAAAATAGTATCAGTAAAAGAAAGCAAATTGGTCGTCGTTGATTTGGCTGTCCTAAATCCATGCTGCTCCTCAATCAGCACATTTTTAAATATAGTAATAATATTAATCAAAGTTTGTCGATTTATTCAAATCAAATTCTCTTTAGTGGGTTTCATTATTTTTTCGTTTATATTTTTCTGTTCATGTATGTATCTTCATAAACACTTTTATGTTTTTTTAGTGTTTTTTTTCCTATTTATATTGCATTTGCCTTAATCAATTATTTATTATATCTCTGGCTACCTTCCGTCTCAGAAAGAACACAGCTGAGACAAAGAACTCTTCAAGTTATAACTTCAGAGTCCCTCAAAGCACCAGTACAGTTAGCTTTATGTACTACACCTCTAAATTGTAAAGCCTAATAGTTGGTAATTAATTTGCTTACAGTTTTTTAGCCGCAGTCTCTCCGGCCAGAAGTCATTATATGCAACTTTGCCATTAGTTCTGCCGATCGGTCCGTTGAAGGTAAGTACACCGGAAATCTTCGACGATTCTCTTATCGTTGGTTGATTCATATAAGTTAGTGATGTCATTATAAGTAATACGTTTTTATTTCAATACATTTTTCGTACATTTTTTAGAAACTTCGACATCCAATTTAATGCTTTAATTTTTACCGCGCCTAAGAAAACATTTTTTGTATCCAATTTTTCCTAGGGCTGAAATTTCTCATTGCGAAAATTAATGCAAATTGCTTTATCACTTTTGCATCTTTAAATCGTTTTCGGGATTCAATTAGCTTTCATTAGTTACAAAACGTAACGTTGTCTGTATATTTTAAAGAAGTATATTTTTCTAAGGAAGAGATTTAGAGATATTTATCGATATAATCAACTTAAATTTGAATTTTTCATCTAGCTTAGACAATTACTTTATCTCCAAACATCGTCAAATGTTTTACCATCTCTTGATAACACTAGTCCATGCCCATACTAAATTGTGCAAAATTCCAAGTATATGTAAATGTGAAGATACCTCAAGGTGAAAGGCGTAGTAGAGTATTATATGAAAATAATTATAATGATGGGTAATTTAAACAGGTATTAGAGAAAATGCTAATGGGAGAAAATGCGATGTTTGTAACATTATATTATTGCTCGCACAACGCAGTTTTAAACTCAACAATTTAATTTGGTTAAGCTTTACCTTGGACAGTATTGTACATTTTCTTCTCTCTAGCAATGCTCTATTTAATCATTTAAAAAAAAATGTTTTTATTTTAACTTTTTTTTTACGTTCTTTTAAGAGACAGAAAGTGGTCCCATGGGTAGTGTCGTGGATTCTGGATCAGGAGGTCTGAGTTTCGAATCCCGCTCTACCATGACGTTTGTCCCATTTTTTTACACGGTTTTTTGCGTCTAAAAGAAAATGATCTTTAAATGTAAATATTTGGGTAAATAATAAGATTGAATATATTTTATAAAAAAAATTGTGTGTGTATGTACATTTTACAATACATTATGTAATATTATATAAGGTATTTGTAGGATTTGAGTATGGTGGTGATTCTTCCCCATCACGTCGGGGTCACCAATGTAGGATTTGGGTGGGTTGGAACACTTATCTTAGTTGGAAGTAGACAGAAGAAATGGCGTTTGGTGTTCGAAGATCTATTTCGAAATGGAGAATAAATGTATGATATTTTTTTGTGAAGTATGCGCATAGCGGCAATGAGGTATTAAACTGACTGCGCTTGAGTGACATGATGAAACGGAGTGACTGTGTTAAACTGACTTAAACTGTTTCTTTGAGCTAACTTGCTGGGGTTAACTTGTCGGGCTGACTGGGCACTACCACGCCCTGTGGTCTCTTAATAGGTCACATTCTTTTGACTTTCATGTCTCCATGGCGTAAATGTACTGCAGGACATTCCTCTCTTGTGGGTGGACGTTTTATGTGTAATGCCTTTGCGTTTTATGTAAATTAATTTTGCTTAAGCAACGCTTAATACAACGTATTGATAATGTTTTACATTTGTCCAAATTTTTGTAGACAAGAACTGGATTCAATCCTTTAGGGAGCTGTTAATATTTTATTTTTTTATTAAAAGTCCAGGTATCCACATGGCTTATGACCAGCCATCGGCTGGTTTAATATGTGCAAATATGGGCAGAATGGTAAATGTTACACAGTGTGTAAAATGGCCACTCAAACCAGTCAATGGTAAGTCATAAGCCCTGTGAATGCCTGGACTTCTATATTCCCTTATGTAAAATGTTTATCATGTCTGTTGTAATATGTGTTTATACGAGTAAAATGTATTGTATTAAATATACAATAATGACTTTTATCTCCCTTATAGATATTTAAACTAAAATCATTGTACGTGTGTGTCATCAATCAATGAACTACGACCCCCATATTTTTAAAATATTATTGTGTTTATTATTATTTTTAACCTTCCACTACTTTCGTCAAAAAATATTATGTCTCCACTATTTATGGGTCAATTTTGATCATAATTTTAAATGTGGTCTAATAAGTGTGTATAAAAATCTTAACTCATTTAAAACATGGTTTATCAATGAAAGAAAAGATAAATCAATCAATGTTATAAATTACATAATAAAATTAAAAAATACTTGCAACAATATAAAATCGATCAAGATTCTTTATTTTTAGATTCAATTTTCTTATATTCTAAAATAAAAAAAGCTTTTTAACAAAACATAGAAATCGTTAAAAACAATATACAAAAACAAAAAAATTAACAAATATCTATTAAAGTATTATATTCGTGTAAAAAATCACTTTTATTGTCACATTTTATTAATGTTTTAACATGGTTTTCACACTCTTTAACGCATTATTACACTGAAATTTTCACATACATGAATATTTATATTATTTTTTATTGTAATCATCATCACATTTTTATTTGCAAACCACTTATATTATACAAGCCACTTATATATTATTCTCTGATCAGTTTTCAATGTAACCATACAAAATCTCCGAAAAAAACCAACGTACGTACTTTATATGGGTCTAAATGACCCTGACACTTTTGTACGTAGATACTATTTATGTATCAAATATGACCCTAAACATAATTTTCACAGAAAGTATAAAACAGACAGTTATAATATATCCATCCCATATTAAACCAAATATGTTGATATTAAAAAGTTGTGTTATTTTATTTTATTAACATAAAAGGCAACTTGCCCTATATGTTAATAAAATAAAAATAAAAAATAAATTTTAATCATAATCTGGGTTAAACTAAAATATGGGACCGATATTTCATAATTAATTTATTAATTCATACATTTTATCATAAATACAATTTATAGTTCACTTTGCCCAGCTCACAAGGGTACATACCCCGTTCCAAGCTAGGCAATTACATTTTAATACATGATTCTGGTTTACAAGTTAATACAGACTAATAAAATATAAACTAACTCGTAGCCATATTTTGATACATATACATACACACATACACAAACACGCATACACACATATACATATACATATACATATATACATACATACATACACATGTACATACACCTATGCGCATACACATACATTAATTCATAAAACATAGACAATTTATTTAATATAATTCGTAACTTTATGATTGCTATTTGTGCGTATATTTTTTTAAATTATTATTTTTTTTATATTTTATTTTTAACATCCAGTAAGCATCTCTTATCCATGGCATGCATCAACCTTTCTGACTTTCTACGACCAATGTCATGAAAGAGCGAAGTTAACACCTTCCGCAACTTGACAACACTCCCGCTTTTCCACGATTCTGGCAAAAAGTTATGGATCTTCTTCCAACGCCATAGTGTTGTCTCGATGCCAGAACAGTGTTAAACCCTTCACTTATTTAACTGCATGGTTTTTAAAAATGATTTGTTTAGGTTCGGTCTCGATTCATATTAGTTAATAGTAATTATGACTTTTGATTTGACGAAAAAATTTTGCGAAAATTTGATTTTTTATTTGACCTTACGAAAAATCTTAGTTCGCCCCTGATTAGGTCTTAATCTTCTCTACTGCCAACCCTGGTTGGACGCCTTTTAAGTCCTGGCTCTATACTCCTTAATCTTTCTAGCCGTTAACCCTTAGACGTTAACAGCGCCTCCGTGTGGTAATAACATTTAATTGTATTATACCGTTTTGGATTTATAGAAATTCATTTGCGGTCGTTGTGAATCTTCCTAAGGTGCCAAAGAGGGACATACGTATTACATTAGGGCTTTAGAAGCTCGTTCAAATAATCTCTTTAGTGTCTGTTCCCTGCATATATTTGACATTCATATGGCGTCAACGTTTCATAGATATTTGAAATCTCCTTATTTTGGGTACTGATGAAACTCTTCCACGTTTATTTTTACGTTTTTCCTGGGACCATATTATTTTTATTTTCTTTGTATTTATTTTATTTTATCTTGAATTTTATTTTATTCAGATAACAAACATTCATACATAATACGAGTAAGTATTAAAAACATCAATTTTTTAACAAAAAAAAAACCAATTAAGTTTTCATAAATTCTGCAAAAGATGTGAACATTAAATGTGACAAAAAAAAATATTAAATAAGAAATTCAATTGAGAAAGTAATGATTGTTAACATTTGCGTTTTCGATGGAAGTTATCGTTGGTAATTTATTTAAATAAATAAAAATACTGAATGCGCACTCCGAGCCATCCACGCACACACATGAACGCACATACAAAACATACAAAAATATATATATTACATGCGGCACATATACATAGCATAAACCACTCAAGATGCACATTCAGCAACTATCCCAAATAATCGACCCCGTGAAGAAATTTTCTGTATAAATGTAACGTGCAGTTAGAAGTGTCTACATCAATACTGAGTCCCATTATAATTTCTACAGGTACGTCTAATGAATGAATTCGAGGTATAATTGTTTTTACAAGTTGGGATATAAAAAAGAGAATTTTATCTGGTATAGATAAAACGGAAACCTTAGAGTATCTTAGAGTTATACAAAAAAACATAGTTTTTAATAAAAACGAGGTTAATTGGAAATTAAAGCCTTTTTTGTGCAAAAAAATTGTACAGTTATTTTTACGAAATTATTAATAACGACATATTAGAACAGAGATGGAGAACATTTTAGGGAAAGAAATTTAGAAGTCAAGATATTTACAGGGCTTTATATCTGTCATTGGCTGGCATGCTAATTTACACACCGTGTAATATTCACTATTCTGCCTATATTTAAACATCCACATTTCTCCGATTCCTTCATCTGTTGATTTTTGTGCAAATAAAGAGCTGAAACCTTTCTAATGCTAACCTAGCAGAAAATAAATTGATTTCCCTCAAAACTAAAAATCATAATTTCATTTGATTGAATTTTTTAATCTAATTTTGTAGCTTCTTGACTTATAAAAGAAAGTATTTTTCTACGTATAAATGTAATGTTATGTATTTATTTAGATAATTCGATAGTTAGAAAAAACTTATACAACTATAGGCCCGAGCGTATATAACCTTATCCCAGATTCGTGGAAATGTGGTGGGATTGCCAGGCTGAGGAAGGTGTTGACTGCATTTTTAATCCATATTGGTTGGAGGGAGTCAGAGAAATTGTTGTCCGATGAAGAAGAACGTAAGCTGGTTTCTTGTTTAAAAAGTAATGACTTAGGACATAGGATATAGAGATTTTGGTATTATTTATGTTTTCTCTGGATATTTATTGTTTACTTTTAAGACTAAAAAAGCACACATAATGATAAAACTGTAATTACTTTTTAATATCATTATAAAATACATAATTTACTGCCCTAGAACGGGGAAACTATCCCTAGTTAGGCCAGTTTAGATGAACCTACAGCAAAAATAAAAAATATAAATGTTTATTTTTACTACTTAATTAATATGTTGTAAAAATAATAACTTGTAAATTGCTGTAATAAATATGTAAAAAATAAATAAATAAACTAGATATGACTTGCATTATAATCAATTTAAAAAAATATTTTTTTTGTTACTATATAACAGGTTAACAAATTATAACAGAGATGAAGAATTGAGAATTGAAGGAATACAGATGTTCAGATATGGGCAGAATGGTTAATGTTACACAGTGTGTAAAGTGGCCACTTAAACCAGTTAATGACAGGTCATAAGCCCTGTAGATGCCTAGACTTATATATCACCTTCTCTTAAATGTTCTTCATCTCTGTTGTAATATGGTAATGTTAACAGCTCCCCAGGGAGTTGAATCCAGTCCATGTCTACAAAAATTTGGACAAACTCAAAATATTGTTTATAAGTATGTACATAATTACGTATTAACAAATTATCCATAAATTACCTTGAACACACAATTAAAGACGTGAGTGGATAAATTTGTTATGTTACAAAAACAAAGAGGAGAGATATCTAGGATTAAAGTTTTGAACATCAGAAGGTGCGATAGGAATATATCACATAATACGAGTACCAATAAAAATTTATGATCTGAATTTACAAAAATTAATAGTGTTTTCAAAATTAATTTGGATATTGCGGATAAATGTTTTATTGCATCATTTAAAAAAAAAATATTTGAAAAAAAAGTTTAAACGGTCACAAACAAAGTTCAAAATATACTCGAATCGTGACGTATGAGTGGCGTTGCCAATGCAAAGGACTGTTATCGCGGGAATTCAAAATTATAAATTGAGAAATATTTTTTATGATACTAATAAGCGGTATAATTTTTTTTTTACTCGACAGTATTTCACAGCTTTTTCTACAGTCAGCCTCGTAGTGTAATGGTCAGCGCGTTTGCCTACCATGCAGGAGGTCTCGGATTCAATTTCCGACATGGTTGAAATGAAATATTTATTTGAAAGGGTGTTTTATACTGGAATATTTCATAATCCCTGGACTGGTACATGAAGCGTAAGACTGATCATCTTACTTTCATGTTACAAAAGTTATTTAAAAACGCTACAATTGGTATACTAATACAGTGCCCTATGCGCCAATAGGTGCAGAAAAAGAATGATGAGGATGATGTATTTTAAGACTCTTATTATTTTTTAATTGAAAAAAACATGATATTTTCCTATTGTTAATTAAAAAACACATTCATTCGCTCTCAATATCGGTTTTCTGTTCCTTTTTATGGTGTTGTTGGCTTTATATGAATAGACTGTACATCAAATCTTCATTTGTGTAAGAAAAAACCTTTTTAAATTTTGCGAAATAACGCATCCACTTATGTCTAAAAGGGTTACGAATGATGAAATCTGGCGAGAGTGTAAATCTGAGTCAAATATGATTGATAACTTAATAAAGGGGTCTCTGAGATGGTTTGGTCATATGGAACGAATGGCTGACAAAAAAATGGTAAAGCAAGTATCTACGACGAGAATAAACGGTAACGTGGGACGAGGATGACCAAGGAATACGTGGCATGATCAAATAAACCAAAATCGTAAGTCTGGTCACGATCTATGAATTTGGAAGAAATGTATGCCAGAATAGACGTATATGGGGGTCCAATCTCTCTGCTTACCCTTACAAAAAAATGGCGTGATAGTCGTAGTGGTAAAAAATACAATTAATATTTTTTTTAACCGATTTCCTACTTTTGTAAAACATTTGGCTAAATGAAATGATGAACTGTTTTCCCGGACGTAAAGTTAATGCAGTAAAAAATAAACATGAAAATGCATGACTCAGCGAACCGTTAACTTTTAAAAGATACGCATACTTTCTCTGTGCAATTCTTAGGAGAAACTATGGCAAAGCTTTTAAGCTAATTGTCCAACTTTCAGTTCAAGTTTGACATGGTAAATAACGAGTTTTCACGGTACCAACTTCGTTCTGGAACTTGGCTAACGTTCAGCCGCCACTTTTTTCAATTTGCATTTCATTAGCGAAAACATTCACTACAGCGAAGATTTATAACTCAAATTCTCAGTTTATGTCATCAACATATTAACATATAGCGGTGAAAACCGTAAAAAGTATTTTCTTCTTTCAACAAGTAGCGAGGTCTTGAGAAAATATTAATAAAGTTTAAATGATTTTTTAATCTGCCATAAGAGCGAGTAGCCGCAATATAGGATTTATGTCCTGAAAGGAGGTTTATGGCTGGCGTAAGTAAGGACTAAATCTTTAAAAATTAAAACGGGTTCCGTGTACGCTATAAAAAGAATGCTTCTTCACACCCCTTGCTAAAGGGTGGAATCCTTGAATAAAAAATCACACCCACCTTTTTTTATTAAAAGGCGATACAAGAAATGTGTCAATCATGTGAAACGCTGTTATACAAAACGAAAATGTATACCACCAGTTTGAATATGTTAATCATAACGTTGTTTAAAAAACCCGGTTGAAAATTATAAATTATAAAACAAGAAAAAACTTAATGCATTTATGTTATGACAACGGAAATGTCTTTATTTGAAAGTTAGTTAAAAATGAATAAGAAAAACTGACTAGTTAATACTTTTATATCCGTGATCTTTTTTTAAGTTAATTTACAAAAAACACCTCTTTCCTGTTTACCTTTGTCCTCGGCGGCTTTTAATCCATAATATTTCATTTAATCCGTAATCCATAATATGAAAGTGATTTTTCGGAAAAAATATTAATATTAACAAATAATATGAAACACAATCGTCTTAATATCTGTACTAGCTGATGCGTAAGGCTTTGCGTTTGTCCACAAAATACAGCTCATCTGAATTATTTAAATATACGATGGTAAAGTCTTACGCTTCAGGTGTTAGTCAAACACCAATAAAATTGCGGTGTAAAATCACCTTTTTTATTTTTAATATTTCATACCGGTCTAGCCCGGAATCTAAATTTCCACTCGATGTCCTTTTTTA
Organism: Micrasema longulum; assembly: GCF_059751315.1. NCBI lineage: Eukaryota > Metazoa > Arthropoda > Insecta > Trichoptera > Brachycentridae > Micrasema > Micrasema longulum. Next base: position 38,974 of record NW_028278563.1, on the reverse strand, counting down.
TGGTTTTCACGAGAGCAGCTATTGAGTCGAAAACACTCATCCAGGATTATAGTTCCATGGAATATTGTCGAGTGGGTGACAAAATGTCACATCTTTCCAGCATAAGACTCCAGAGCTCCATTCTCCATCCACCTGGACACAGAAAAATACTTTATACAGAGGAAATGTGGATGTTCAAACATGAGCAGAATGGTGAATGTAACACAGTTTGTAAAGTGGCCACATAAACCAGCCAATGACAGGTCATAAGCTCTGTAAATGCCTAGATTTCCATATTCCCTTCTCAAAAATGTTTTCCCTCTCTGTTGAAATAAATTTAAATATGAATAACTCCCTAAGGAGAAAATCCAGCCAGTCTGCCAGCATTTGGACATACTCAAACATTGTTGAATTAACTACCTGGTTTAAGAAGAAGTATAAAAAATGGAAAATTGTTTTCAGGCGTTGCCTAGTAGGTGATTTGGTTCAGCCGGATAAATCTGGCCCACGTGATAAAGATTTCAGCCCTTTTACTTCACAAAAGTCAACAGATGGAAGAGTTGAGGAAATGTGGATGCTCAAACATGGGCAGAATGGTAAATAGTACACAGTGTGTAAAGTGGCCACTTAAACCAGCCAATGACAGGTCATAAGCCCTGTAAATGTCTAGACTTTCGTATTCCCTTCTCAAAAATTTCCCTCTCTGTTAAAATAATTTTTAAAAATATACTTTTATTTAACTTCGTTTGTTTTTTAATCCGGTAAGATGTAGATATTAAATAAAGGATTTTGGGACTGATTTAAAAAACAGTGGGTTTAAGCTTAAGTTGGTTTTTTGCTATTCCCTCATGGATTATTATTTTATTTTTAAAATTCCTTTTTAACGACCTTATGTTTTTACGCAAAACCCCGTATAATATTTCATCGTGTAGAAAATGTTATTTACGTTTTCTGTGAAATAAACGAAAATATTTTACATCTTTTTAAAAACATTATTAAATAATTTTCTAGATACTGAGATTAAAGTACCGAAATCTAAAATATTTAAACTTGATGATTTAAATCTGTAAATTTTAGGAGAAATATTACTAATAAGTCTTATCGTTTACTGACAATTATAATATCTGATTTTCAATGAATCTTAAAATTTGTGTTAACCCTTCCCTTACTGCGCCAAAAACATCTGCGCGTTACGGTAATGTGTAGTCAATACACATCCAAAAAATGAAAGCTTTTAAATAGAATAAATGGAATATTCCCAAGCAAGTGTTTCAATTATTTATACTTGAAGTCAAAAGCGATGATATTTTAAATCTAATTGCTAAAAACATTTAAAAAAAACATAAGCTGACTGTTCACGCCAGCTGGTGCTGGGTTCTCGCTTCGACGGTCTCGCTAATCTCGGGTGACATGCGAATGAAAAAAAAGACACACAGTTCCTTCAAAATACTATTTATTATCTAATTCCTCAATGCCACATAAATCTAAATTGAAAATAGTCTGAAAAAGTTGAGCGGGCACATAGTCATTAAACAAACAAATCAGCTCAAATAAAACCACAGGGCAATCACACCCTCACACTCGCAACTCGTAAGACTCGAGGATGCGTACAAGCCTCGCCTGTCACTTAGGACCTTCCGTCATTGTCTCTAGAGGCTCACTATTGAATGTCACAGAAATAATAATTATTGCAACTATTCTAAAAGATAACAGCAGCTCCTTTAAAGGATTACGTAGGTAACCACATTTACCTAATACACGTAACACTCGAGGATGCGTACACTCCTCGCCTGCTACGGTCTGATATTCCGTCAGCATCTCTACAAGCGCACTTGCAGACTTCAATATGAAGACTAAAGCTTGTTCCTCTCTCACAAGCTTTCCAAAACCTATTTCGATTACATTCTACAAAAAATACTGATATTTTAGTGCCAAACAAAATATCTCTAAGACCTTTTCAAACAATAACGAGATTTCTCTTCCTCAATAAATTAAATTATATGTGACATCCTAGGACAAGAAACAATAAACTAAACTAGGATCTTAACACAGGACAAATGTCCGGTTCTTTGAAATATTATATAAAAAAATACAAGGGTACAAAGTATACACAGAAAAATAAATATCTCAACTTCAGTAAACGACATTTAAAAGGGCATAAAACAATAATTCACGATATACGACACTTTTGAAATAAATGAACACGTTGCAAAGCCGAACAATAACATCTGAATTGCTAGTCGGTATACAAAATTAACCAATAAAGCGTTCTTTGTAAAGTATTATTTTAACCCACCAAATCTTTGGAACGAAGTTAGTAATTTAAATGCGTTCTGTAAAGAGTTATTTAATAAACGAAATATTACTCAATTTAGTTTTGGCCCCAACACTGACGTTTGCAGCTCTAACAAAGAGACCGCCCCAAAGGCTCGAAAGCAACTGCCGCGCACAATTGGCTTACCGTGGTGCTGGTGGTCACTGGTGCTGGTTACATTGCTACTGGCCTGTGTGACGTGTTAATTTGTCTCTATCGCTCGGGAACATTCCTTTAGCGTCGAGAATGAGACGAAAAAGTAACAAATTTTCAGTCAAAAATTATATCGAGGCTTTCAGCTATGAATCCATTTAAAGAACATAGTAAAAATAATTAATATAAGTTTAAACCAGACATTTATTTAATGAGTCATTATTAAATTGAAAAAAAAACGAACAAAAGCACATTGATTAATAAGATAATGACACATTTTTTTATACGGTCAGATCAGGTTACCAAACACTTTTTTTTATTAACAAAATGATAAAAACGTAAATATTTCACTTAGATCATCGATAATTTAAATAATAAAATGACTTTAACTTACATAAAATACTAAGATTATCGGTAAGTCGGAACAAAACAATCACAAAGATAAATTGGTCGTTATCATGTTTAAAAAATAAAGTAAACATGCCTTTTGTCTGGCAATAAAATCGACTTAACCGGCTTTCAGACAATATATGTTTGTCTGCGTTGCGTCCTTTACACAGCAATGTAAATACAACACTAACACACGGAATCTTGATTCTTTGCGGAATAAAGAGGCTTATGTAACGGTTTTGTCCGGTTATAATGCAGAAAGATGGATAGTATTCATTGAAGTCATTTTATGATTTTCACCATTCTGCCTGTATTTGAACATTTATATTCCTTCAAATGTTCATCTGTTTATGTTTGTAAAGTTAAAAAAACCTTTTTGTATGCGGGTGAGATTTATCTAATTGATTTTTTTACCAATACCTAGATTATTTTTTTTTTCAATATCAAAACATAATATACGTACATATAGTTTAAAATGTTGTTTTTGTGGATATAGTAAATTATGTGTTTTGCCATTTATGTTTTGAGTGATAAAAATCACTTTTTACTCATAGTTTCATGCGATTATCATGTTAAATTTAGACAGTACTAATATTTTACTGTCACAAAACTCTTTAATACTGAATTAATACGTCCAGCATTTTATTTATTTTTTTAGTTTTTTTAGTTTCTTTAAATCATACATTTTTTAACTTTCTTTTTCTTGAGACGTATTATTGAGTGAAAAAAACTGTTTTTTTTAATTGAAAAAATCAAATAAATAAACAACTTTAATTAATGTTTTGACAAAACGAAGAAGAATCGCGTTAAGATTTTTAGTTAAGCATTCTATTTCAATGGAAAAATAAGATATTCACTGATTTTGATCGATAAAATCAATTTGAAATCATTGCATATCTCAAAATCAATATATTTATTGAAAATCTTGTTACATAATAATTCATGATATTGACATTGTTCATCATAGCCATTTATCAATATTATACCGATGTTTGTCGATAGAGTCAAATCAAATTTATACGCCCGTGATAAAATGTTAAAATATTCCGAACGAAAAATAATTCAGGGACTGTGTTAGCTAAGTTGGTCAATAGATATATATACTCTTAGGTAAAAATATGGTTAAAGAATCAAGGTAGTAGTGATAATGAAAATATTATGACACATTTTGTGTAACCATTTAGCATAATAGCTTACCAAGAAGTGCTAAAGTGATTATTCAAAGTTAAACTACGTATTTACCAATACTTACAACTTTTGCGTTCGTGGCTTGGATACGCATTTATAATTTTGTTAAGTAAAGGATGGATATTTGTTCGCCTGTTTGAAACCACACTCTTTTGCCAAAGAAAAAAGTATTTTAAGTAAATAATTATGTCTTTTACGTTTTTACCTCATTAAAGTTTAATTGGTTTTAACAAAAAGGAAATGTTCTGGTGTACCAAGGATAAAAGAATTCGGAATATCACGTTTTTTTACATTTTTAAAGTAATAAAAGTAAAAAAAAATTTTTTTGCTAATTATTAGTAGCATAAAAAAGACTTTTCAATTTTGTAATTTTGAATTTCCTCAAAAACGGTCATTTTATTGACCACGCCCCCAATTTGTCACGATTCATGTTTATTTGTCCCTTGTCATTGAAATTCATTGGGAACAAAATTACGAATACGTCACAACCAAGGCCAAACACGTCGCGTTTTTCTACGAACGTATTTTTTTTTAATTTATTTTTTACATTTATGTATGAAAACTTTTCTCCACAATATCCATTATCCATATTGATTTTGAAAATACAATCAATTATTCTAAATCCATTTCATATATTTTTATTGGTATTCGTAGTATGTGATAGATTACCTTATGCCGACAGCAACACTTGTATTACTCTACAAAACCATATAACATCTTGGCATAGACAACTAGAGAAAACTAATGACGCTTAAAATAGTCCAGGAATTAACTCAATGCCAAATTTAGGATCATCGCCCTTGAGGTGATTTTCACAAAAATGGCGTTGTATAAATTATCAAATTATAATAATAATAATGCTATCACACTAACAAAAGTATCTAACAAACACAACCATGATACGTAAACATTACACTTATATCATTATATATACAAAAAAAGAAAAACTAATATACCTAGACCGATTCTGGGCCACAGCTAAAAATGAACAATGTCATATATCAGACAAAATTTAAAAAGTGACAAAAGAAATTTAAAAATTAAATAAAACCGTGTTCAAAAAATAGTATTCATTTTTAAATCGTAAATAATGACGTCACTCCTTATATCTACGTGTAGTATTTCCGGTTTCCGCTTTAAAGCCCCCGCACCTTGTAAGGAACATTTTGACCATAGAAAAAAAGAGTATAATTTGTGATTGGTGATTTGGCGGCGAATAATTCGATTACGATCTACGACCTGAAATCCGGTAAATAATACTTTGTTGACATTTCAACCAGAGATTATGTCAACTTTTTAGGTTTTTCTAAATCGAAACGTTCGTAAAAACATCCATAACGTAGAAATGAGAAAATTACGATCAAATAAATGAAGTAATCAAAGCAATATTCCATAGATTCTTGTCAGTTTTCACTACTGAAAAGTGACACACTGATTACAGTCATTTGGCGTGATATTTGATAAATGTAACTTTAAAAAATCATATTTTTGTAAATAACGCACAATATATATATATATATATACTTTTGCTTAGTTAAATAGTACGCTAATAGAAAGAAAAAAAATAGTAAACAGTGGGATTCCTCATTCTATGGGTACGATGTTTTATTTAATAATTTATTAAACAGATTAATAAATAATTGTATGCATCAATTAGCTTTATTATTTACAAATTATTAAGCACCATGGTTAAGTTTATTAGTAAAAATGATAAACATATGTAATTATTTAAAATGATAAACATGTGTAAATTGATATAAGGGTAAAAATGATAAACATATGTATATTCATATACTATACTATAAATTTGATGGATGCAGAAAACGAGGAAGACCGAGAAAGACATGGCACGATCAAGTCCATCAAATACTTGAAGATGGACATGTCAAAAGTAGGAATAATCGGCGTGCGTGTATGAGAAGATGTATGAATGTAGAGGAAGCGAGGTCTTTATGCCAAGATAGAGTGTTATGGCGTTCTATCCTCTCTGACTACCCCTACGGGGAAACGGCGTGACGGTTTGTTGTTGTTGTTACTGTAAATTTATTCCCGGAGAAATCTTATACAGTGGTGTCTTCACTTCAACGAAATCCAGTTACGGATGTTCATCTTAAACATGGACAGTATTTTTTATAACTTTAGTCGGCCTCGTGCTGTAATGGTCAGCGCGTTTGCCTACCATGCAAGAGGCCTCAGGTTAGATTTCCGACATGGTTGATATGAAATATTTATTTTAAAAAGGGTGTTTTCACAGTCGAATATTTCGTAGTCCCTGGACTGGTACCTGAAGTGTAAGACTAATAACCTTCTTGTAAGAAAAATTGACAAGATACGCTGCAATTGGTGTACCAATGCAATGCCCTATACACTATTAGATGCGGAAAGGGAATGATAATTATTTGTTCATCCAAGACGTTGAACTTTTAAAAAATTGTTAAGCTTTTCTTATTATATTTCTCGGTGGAACTGCATTTTAATTATATTAACAGACTGGTCTGACGATGTCAGTCACGGTGAAATCGCTCACTGATGAATAATTTTAAGTAAAAGTGTAATTAAACTATGAACGTATTTCTATTGTTATAATTAGACTATAAAAAAAGAATAAATAAACACAAAAAAAAATTTGTTATTTTTTTCAATTAACTAGCAGATACAAATCTTACTCCCGTACATTCACGGAGACTGGACCGCTGTGCACGTGCTAACTACAATCCCACTGCGTGATATCGCATGATTAGCCCATTTCACACCACGGCAAAAATCTACCCGGCTAAAATACAATACGGTGGATCCACATTTACTGTTTTACGAGTACAATTATTTATTTATTTAATGCCTGAAAAATGCAATAACTAGTACACTATGAGACCGACTAATTTCTAGTCAATTTCCTATTGCAGGATTTTTACCCGAGAGTCCTCGTTCAATTTAAATACTGATTATGATAAAATTATCAGTTCAATCTCTTTTGTTAAGTTTTTCTATATTATTTGAATCGGGTTGTGGTCCCGTGTTGCGGACTTACAGATCAGAGGTCCGAAGTTCGAATCCCGTTCTATCTCAACTTGATTTCCATTTTCTAAAAGTAAGTTATTTACAACTCGTTGAAAATGGTCACCAAAATCGAAATATTTTGGTAAATTATAAGAACGCGGATATATATATGTATATTAATAATAAATAACCGATGTGTTTTAATTGATATTTTTATTAAAATCATTATTTATATAGTGTTTAAAATAAAAAAAAAATATAAATATTGTCAAATTTAAATTGGTACAAACGAATGTAATTAATCTCAATCCACTGTAATTTTACGATGTCGTTTAGGTTAAGATGATATGTGTAAAATAGGCTATTCTCAGTCGGATATCACGCGGCTGGTTTGTTTATTTGAAAATTCTTGTAATAATGAACAGACTTTAAAACTGACACTTTTATCAGAAAAGCGCATTTCTTAAAAACGTCTTCACAGGCATTCAATATTAAACCACTAGCCCTATCTAAATAAGTGCAGCGTATCTCGATCATTTTGTAACATGAATGTTGGGTTATAAATATCAGAGTCAGTGAAATATTGCGGTGTAAAAATGCAGTAAAAACTAATATTTCACGTGGGCTCTGAGAAAAGTCGACCCTGGGACCTCAAAAATAGCCGGCGAATACGCCAACCACGACACTACGAGGCGTACTTTTCCCCACTCGATTTCCTTTTTCAGGATTTTTATCTAAGAGTAGCCACCGAGACGAAAACATTCGTTCAGGGTTCTGGTGCTATTTCACATATAATATAATGGAAAATAATACAACGCGAAGTAACCAATATTAGAATGGTAATTGATATAAAGAAATATTCACATATCTGCAATAAATTGAACGGAGAACGAAAAAAATAATTAAATAACAATGTGTCAAAACATCGGCCATTGTCAAATACGGTAGCTGAGCTTAAATCGAGTAATATCCATTATTGACCTGACTGGTTACGCTACAAACAGCATTAGAAAACGCCATTTTCTGCCGATATATGAAATATTAATTTGCAGTGGTATCAATTTGACTTTCACACGCTACTGGCCCTAAAGCAGAAAAAACCCTAATTTAACCAAATTTCTCAAAGATACTCACATGCATATACATACTACGTTTTTTAAATACTACTTAAGTTTTTTATACAAAATAAAATACGTCTGCGTTGCTATTACTTTTGAGTGCTCTTGTGTGAATGACTTGTAAACTACACCGAATTGACACTGAGCTAAATTGGTTGTTACGTAAAATTTATGATTGGACCCCACGAGCAATAAAGCTACCATCTCCGGGCTTATTCCGGGGAAGATGTTTATAGCTGTAGCCGACAAATACGACACTACCACAATTTTATATATATATATATATATATATAAAGTTTGCAGGACCATTTCCGCCTCCCGTACTCACGTAAGTCCGTTATTTTGGCGGCCGTGACGCAACACATCGCAATGGCAATCTTCGGAAAATATTATTTTCTTAATAAAAATAAAAATAAAACAACTGTTTTTTTGAAGCACTAACTTTGTAGTTATTTAATATAATAACATAACTTTGAAGCAACTTTGTTTTCAAACACTTTTTTATTTCTACTGACCAGTTTCAAAGCTACGCAAGCTTATTTATTAAGGTACAATTTAGTCAAATTTAGTTAAATCCCATTTTATTTAAAGTGTTTACTTAATATTAAATCTAAACATATGGAGCTAATAAGTTAAGTGTTTTTGTCATATTGTTTTTGTTAAAATTAGAGGTGTGAAGTGAGATGGATAAGATAATTAAAATTATTAAAGAGTGGACTAAAATAAATATAGTGTATTTTTATGAATCGCTTTTTTAATTTCTAAGATTTTCAAGTTATCTTATTGAAATATTTTATTGTGTGAATGTAAGTTGAAGAACTTTTCATCCAGTGAATTTTTAAATATCATGATTATTTTTTATCAGTTGTTTTGTATTTATTTTATTCACTCTGTTTTTAACCATTTAGTTTATATTGTATCATTGACTGGATTCAAAGCTACACAAGCTTTTTTATCAAGGTGTTATTTAGTAATAAAACCGATCTTATTTTATAATTTTAACTGTGTCTACTAAATATTGAATCAAAAATCTAAACATATAAACATGAAAAGTCAAGCCTTCGTGTTATGCTTTATTTTGTTTTGGTGTACGCAAGGAATGAGATATGGGTTGGCGGATGAAGCATTAGTCCGTAGTTTTTCTAATAACGTTGGAATTTGGTTGCATTTTTGTGTACAGGCATAAATCACTATTCCGTTTGATAGAAAAAATAATGGCATCTTACCTGAAACTGGTTATGGTTTGATAATAAATGGTGAATTATTGCAATTTTTTTTTCACTAGGGGAGCGGGAGGAAGAACATACTTAAAGGTTTGTACGTAGGACGGGGAAACAAGACCCGTGACGAAGCGAGCCGTGGGCTTAGCTGAACATAGCTTCTTTGCACGGAATATTGAAATTTACTTTCTTCTTTAAAGATATTGAAAGATCAAAGTAATGCTCCATTACAGGTTTTGAACGGGAAGTACGTTACTATTTTTTTTAATATTTTACTCTATAAGGTGCGTCTATGTGTATAATAGTTTGAAATACAGAAACACCCACAGATCTAAATTTCATTTTCTTCTCTCAAATAGCGTATCAGTGTATATTAATACGTGGTGTTGCGGGACAAACGACGGCGAACATTATGAAAGGCGGGTTGTAAATAACGTGAAATTACAAATACTGAGTACAAAGGGACTGTCTTTTATTACCTGATGCCTTGAAACGATGTGTGTGCTTCAACCACTCACCATAATATTATTGTTAAGTATGTATTTATCACCCCATATACGTAACGGGTTGCTTGATGGCTCTTTCGAATACATTTTTAAATTTTCTTCCGTTAATTGATTAGATGGATCAATTTGTTCTCAGATTACGTCTTTTTAGGCTGTACCCGTGTGAAGCCAAAATAATTAACAACTACAAAGTAAATTGGAATATTTAATAGTTTTATATGATACAATATAAAATTAAAAAATAATCCAAATACAAGTAATAATATTAAATACTTTGAAAATAATAATTACATATTATGATACAATATAACAATCCAAATAAAAGAAATAAAATGCAAAACGAATAAAAGTAATATTTATTAATTTAAAGTAACAAACATAAACCAGTATAAAAAATATTAATATCAATAAAATTAATAGATTATCTAGTACAAAAATAAAATGGTTGTTTTATGGTATATAAAACATAAATTTAAGTTATCATTAATAAAGTTAAAAAAATAACGGTTTAAACGATTTTTTTTAAATTTAGACATTAAAAAAATTAAGCAAAAATTAGGATAAGCAAGGACGGAATGAAAGCAAATAAGGGATACAAAAAAATATTTAATTCAATGAATTAATGCGGGAGAGAAAATTTTTACTTTTCCTAAACCTTGAACAACTTAACAATCTCGTCCCCATTGATATGCAGCAGCCAGTATATATATAATTATAATTATTTTTAAATTATTTTAAGAAAGAGACGAGAGTTTTTGAGATGGGAATATATAGAAGTATAGGCATTTACAGGGTTTATGATGAGTCTGAGCTGATTAAGTGATCTGATTCTTCTGATTTACTTTTTTAACCATATTATTAGGCAACGCCTGAAAATATTTATATTTTTTTTATACTTCTTCTTGTCAGTTGGTCAATTAAATAATATTTTTAGTTTTGACGCTAAACATAGTTTAATAATTCAGCCAGATGAATCTTACCCGCATCAATAAAGGTCTCAGCTCTTTAACAACACAAAAATCAACAGTTGAAAAAAAAAGAAATTCGTTCGTTCAAACATAGGCAGAACAGTAAATGTTATACGGTCTGCAAAGTGGTCACTTAGCTCGTCCACCGCGGTGCTCACTACTCTGTGAGCGCCGATGACAGCAATCATACGCGGTGTTCACAGCATATGTGAGCAAGCGATACTCAGGATTCAGACATTAATTTTTCACGACAAAATATTCCAATTAGAATATTTCTGGCCTAAAACGTGGCTAAATATTTATTCTTTTGACATACGTCTATAAAATTTTGAAGGAACTCATTCCATTTTTCATAAAGGAATTGTCAAAAAACGAACTAAATAATAAAAATGTTTTTTTATGCTGTCATCTTCGGTAGAAATTTTATATGGGAGCGACACGTTTAAGTCAAGAAAATCACTATTATCACAAGGTCCCATCCGTACATGTTCACGGGGGTAATCATCGTCTATCTTGGTGGCGATGTATCGGGACAATTTAGTAGACAATAATCAAGTCCTATGGCAAAACACTTTTGTATTATCCACTTGTAAACTGCCTTTAAAAGTAAGAGATGCATGATTGAAATGTTTATATTTTCCCGATTGTTTAAGTCATTCAATATTTCATAGTTTTCTTATCTTATATGAGTAATTTATCATCAAAATGATTCGTTACTTAAATATTTTTTAAGTACTAGTGAACCCTGTCCTGCCTGAACGTTGGCTCGCCTGCTATTACCTTTAATTGATATTGAAAAATACTTTTAATTGATATCTAGGTACACTTGTTTATGATAGAATTCCGAAACTAAAAACTATTCATATTAAATCGGGTTGTGGTTCCGTGGCTAGTGTCTCGGACTCACGGACCAAAGGTCCGTGGTTCAAATCCCACTCTACTTCAACTTGATTCCATTTTCTAATAATGATTTATTTACAACTCGTTGAAAATAGCCCTCAAAATTAAATATTTGTGTAAATCATAAGAACGCTAATATTTCATTAAAAAAAATAAAAAAATCTTGAATTTAAGTAGGTACCTAGGTATTTGTTTATGGTTGAATTCCAAAACACAAAATAATTCATTTTCAAATATAGAATTCTTTTTGCAAATGTCAAACTTGGCTCTTCTCACCAACAGCGGTGCTCTTTACTCATGAAAGTGATTTTTAAAATTGTATTAAATGCCGGAAAATATTTTATTGGTATTACCAAAAATCCAGTAAAAATAAATAAATGGGAAGAAATTATAAGGAATGTAGGGAAAGAATCTGATTGGGATCCATAAAAAGCGAATGTTGTTTGTAAACATTAAAAAGAAAACAGTTTTTAAACAGAACAAACAACATCCTCTCATTTTTTTGTATATGCATTCTTGTCTAACGCAACCCTGGTAGGTCGATGAAAAAACGATTTATAAAAATTTTAATATCAACGAACACGCGCAGTGCAAAGATTTAAATTTCGCAGAAAACCGCACGTAAGTTGGTTAAATCGGTTAAGCCATTAAGACGGAGTTCAATGACATCACACGTACAGAAGAATTATATTTATAAAGATAGTGGTAATAAATTCATGGTCCTTAGCAAATTAAGTGTTTAAACTAATAAATAAAACACGCCAATTTTGTGCCGCGCAGCGGGGAATGTGAAATATTTTGGACGCGGGGAATATAATCCAGCCAATGACATGACAGTTCAGAAACCCTGTAAATTTATTCTTCCAAATATGGGTAATAACCCTTAAAATGTTTTTCGTCTCTGCAATAAAATTGAAATCAATAAAACTTAACTCTTAAAAGACTGTTCTCCAGAGAGCAAAATAAATAAAAAATTATAAATGATTAAACGAATTTCTTCTTTTGTTTTTGTCTCTTTCACTCAAAAATTGACCACAGAGCACCGTCTCTGTCTTCTTTTATTATAAGTTTTATTATTGTGCTCTTTGTTACCTAGTATAATATATTTGTTTATGTATTGGCATCACTTTTATTCGTATAATTATTCTTCATATGGCAAAGATAAATCTTTTCTGTTTTAAAATTCAGCATTTTTATACAAATTTTACTTTCCAAATCCGATGTGAAAATGCCCCTTTGAAGATCGCAAAAATGTAACTTCATCATTTAAATCAATAAAAGAAATATATCAAGTCTTGCGTTCTATGTGGACTCGTTTTACACCACAGCCACACAAGAGTTAACAAGATTACCCGATAATTAATTAATTCAAAACTATGAGTTTGTTAAGTTTATTTCATCGAAATAATATCTCGCAATGATTTGTGATAATCCCCGAATAATTTCAGCAACGAATCTGCTATAATCCCTTATACTTTGCTATCTCCCATAATCCAGCCCTCGAGACCGCTAAGTAAGTTCTATGGGAAATGATCAAATATAATCACATAGTTTATATCCGAAAGGTTAAATATAGGTCTTATCAGAGTCTAAGGGCCTATATCTGTAATGATTTACTGCGAAACCCTTATATAAAGAGATCATAAAACGATTGATACTAATCCTCATATTCGTATCCGACCTTCAAACTTGCTGCTTTGTACGTTCTTGGTAAAATGAAAAATTGAAGAAGTTTGTATTATCTTAAATAACGATATTTTCGATATTAAAAACATTCTATCAAATTAACTCACACGCTCTTAATGACACATAAAAATATAATATTCAATTTTCGTTCCCAGGGTTAAAAGAATTACGAATGCTTTTTTTTTTTAATTACATAAAGGCAAATAATAATAGCAAGAATCAAACTTCTATTTAGAAAAAAAAACTAAGTTGCAAAATCTAATTTTATTTAAGAAAAAAATTATGAAATGGTTAATGTGTAACAAAGCTTTTCATTGATTATCGTTTAATGTCATCTATTTTATTTTTTTTTAAATAAATTTTGAGTGAAAATTAGGTATGCTTTTAGTTCTTAAAAATGTTTATATTACTTTTTAAATTTATATAATTTCTCTAACGTATCTCTTTGTAAAGGAAAAATAAGAAACCTGCTGACAAGCCGGTTTTGCGGTTAAGTGGGTTTCATTATTTTTCCTTTTATATTTTCTGTTCATGTTTTTACCTTCTTTAATAAAAATATATAAAAAATATATATATATATAAAGCAGTAATAAAATTTGATATGGAAAAAAAAATGTGGAGAAAAAACAATCAAAATTCAAACCATTCAAAACATATTTATTTGTTAATTTATAAATTAAACAAAACCTGTACAATGTTATTTGTAGACTGTAAGTAAGAATTAAGAATTTGTTTATGTGTGCCCTATTTCAAGATTTTTAAAAAATTGTTTAAATTTTTACTGATAAAATTGTCATTATCATCCCCTTTTCTGTACCTACTGGTGCCCAGGAGACTGCATTGGTAAACCAAATTCACCATTGTTTGATCTTCTGTTACATAAAGGTAACGCTAACTTATGGTACTTCACCCGTTTTATGGCAAAACAATGCATCTCAAAAAGCTCGAACTGAGATAGTCGCTTTTAAAATGTTTAATAGCATTTATATCAGAACTTTTATGTAGTTTCACCAAATTGCCAATCAACAAGGTTTTATAAAAAAATCATCTTTAATACCATATAATAGATCTCAAAGCCTATTTTTGACAATCGACGATTTCGATAAAAATGCAATGGTTCACTCTTTTTATTTGAAAAAAAAATATCCCACTTCATTTTGTTGATGACAATAATGACAAAACTCAAGGACAATGATGATGATACATTGGTTTTCGATGTTTCTAGTGAGTAATTTAAAGAAGATTAGTTTTTTTTTGTGGTTATGATGATATTTTCAATTATGGATCAATTTCTGAACCGATTCGATAAATCTGATGCCACACAAAATGCAATATTTTTGTTCTCATAATATAACCATCTTTATTATCACCATCGTAAAATGCATAATTTGCTTTAATTTTTTAAATAATTAACTTAATTCATCGGATTAATTGGGATGAAATGTGTTAAGTTAGTAGTGGGGGAGGAGGCGGAACATGCGCGGACGCAGGTCGTCCTTACATTGGATCGAGAATAGTCAGAAACACTCGTCCGGGATTCTTGTCATATTAACATTCAGAACTGTATTCTTCATCCGCCTGGACATTTAAGTATCTTATAATCTATAATACATAAATAAATCCTAAGTTTTTGTTCAAAACATAAAAGAAAATTGATTAAATTTCCACAACAAGAAAAAAAGGGGTTATATTTGAACGGAAAATATAGTAAATGGGAAAATTGGAAATGTAGCATAGCGTCAACAGACGCTTTGTTAACAAAACAGCTTTGTGGTTTTCACCCCCACTCGAATCGTGGGACCGAATGTCTAAATTTCGCTTTATTTTAATGTCTTACAGAGTTTCATTCGCGCTTTTTAACACGTGTCTTATTTACATTTACCAAGAGAGCTTTAACTTCTTACCATGGCAATGTTCAGTGGTTCTATAACTTGAAAGGCAAACAACACATGACGTCTAGTTTTTTATTAGAAAATCATATTGAACAACATTTTAAGAAAAGGAGACATGTTTTAGCTATACTTTAAAAAAAATCTGTTCTGTGCATGAAATAGAACCCGAACCCTAGACGAGTGTTTTCGACTCAAAGAGCAGTATCAGGAAAAAGAAGAAGAAAAAGGAAATCGAGTGGAAATAAGTCCACCTCCTTGTATAGTGGTCGGCTTGTTTATATTCCATTCTTGAGATCCTGGGTTCGATTTCTAGCTGGGTGGACTTGAAATATTGATTGTAGTTGCTGTTTAAACAGCAATATTATTTTTGGTCTTATGGCACTTGAAGTCAAAGTCTGATTACCTTACTAAAATGTAATAGATTATCTTAATACGCTGCATTTGGTTTAGAAATGCAGTTCCCTTTGCAACACTGGGTGCAGAAAGGCGAATAGTGGCGATGATAAATTGTGTCCATGTCTGGACGAAATAAAATAAGTTCTGTATGAAATAGAACAAGACCGCCTTAATATGTCTTGCCTTCATTTCTTTATTTCGTTCGTATCCCTTTTTCCTATTACTATCAAAACAATGTTTCGCTCTCATTTCAGCTACATACGAACGAACTATATGTGACTCTTGCGTTCACCATTAAAAAATCTTAGACATGTGTTTCACACTTGATGATAACTCTAAAAAAAATTTTCCACCTCTGAATGAAAACTTCTCCGTTGGGCTTTTATTATCTGCCGAATTATTTGCGACGGGGACAATATCATCAGCCGACTTTTTCTGTACTCACCCTATGCCTATTTTCCTGTCCCATGGTCTCCATCTTAGATATTTGAGTGCTTTCCTTTCTACTCTGTATCTGAAAACATGATCTGTCTATGTGTCTATGGCCATTTTAGTTTGACATTATGATATATCACTTTGATAACTTTAGTTTATCTGATTTTCTTATTTGTAATTTTATCTTTCAGACTTACGCCTAGCATTTGTCTCTCTGTAAATCATTGTGTACATTTCAGTTTATGTATAGTCCCCATGATAATTTAAAGACAGCGTGATAGTTACGTTAGCATTCGAAAGATACACGTTTAAATACTTTTCTCTTTAAGTTAATGGGAATATCTTTTTTTAAGAACATAATTAAATCTTTCAAAAGCTGCTCAGCCTAGTCTAATTTTTTTGTATTTCTGTTGTCTGGTTTTCTTTCCCTAATTTGATTTCATGTCTTAGATTATAAAAAGTTTTCAAGAGCTTCAATTCTTAAACACCTTAAGATGAATAGAACAAAAGTACTAAAGTAGTACAGTAGCAACATGTAAGCTTACGTACATCCCTTACCTCTATTATTACTTGAAAATTTCAAGTTCTCGTACTTACCTTATGTTTACTAAAAAATTTACACCCACGTGCTTGAAACTTTCTGCTATTTTTTTATCGAAATATAAGGGGTTCTTATTTAAGGAATGAAACTCCGAATCAACGTTGGAGAATCCACACATTCCATTACTCAGTGGCCCTGGGGAAGGGGGAGGGGCCAAGGGAAACACAAGAAAGTCGCAGCGACAAGCTTTTAAAATGGTAAAATCTAATTGCTATGGCACAGTGCCATCTTTCAGGGTTCCTGGCATACGATTTCACAAAAGTTCAGATAACATTTCGTATATACATAATGCTTACAGATGTCAAAATTATGAAAATGTTCACCGAATACAATTGCACCATAAATATTTTATTTATGAATAATATAACCATATTTCTTACTTTTATTTTATAAAACAAATATTGTTACTGAAAAAGTCTGTTAGTTATTATACAGTGTTAGTTGAAAAAATGAACTTGAAATCAACTATGCAGCTCCTTAAACGGCACTGGGGTGGCGATGGAATACTTATTTGAAAAGGTTAAACGGAAAACAAGATAAATGGCTGTTCTGGTCTGGTCTGACACAGGCTGATTAAGTTATCAATTGAACGTTGTTATGCAGAAAACACCCAGTCCACAACTTTGAAAAAATTATATATTGGTGCTATCGAGTGCAGTAAGGTTAATTCTATGTTCTGCTAAAAGCAGCCGGACCGTTTTCATACTAAAAACTGTAATAATCTATTAGAACAGAGATGAAGAATAGAAAAGAGAAGGTAATATAGAAGTCCAGGCATCTACAGGGCTTATGACCTGTCAATGGCTGGTTTAAGTGGCCACTTTACACACTGTGTAACATTCACCATTCTGCCTATATTTGAACATCTATATTCCTTCAGTTCTTTCATCTGTTGATGTTTGTGAAGTTAAATTATATATTTATAAAATAATATTTTCAGGCGTTGCCTGGTATGTAGGTGAAATAAATCAATTTGATGAATCTCACCCGCATAAATAAAGGTGTCAGCTCTTTAACTTCACAAACATCAACAGATGAAAGAACTGAAGGAATAGAGATGTTCAAATATAGGCAGAATGGTGAATGTTACACAGTGTGTAAAGTGGCCACTTAAACCAGCCATTGACAGGTCATAAGCCCTGTAGATGCCTGGACTTCCATATTACCTTCTCTTAAATGTTCTTCATCTCTGTTGTAATATGTTAATATAAACAGCTCCCCAGGGAGTTGAATCCAGTCCTCGTCTACAAAAATTTGGACAAACTCAAAATATTACTGTAATAATCACCTTCTGAATATAGTGTCGATCACAAAAACGGCATTTCTTCATATGCAGAAAACACCCAAAGCACTAGAAAAATCTTAAAGTACTTACAAATCATTTGAACTGGTCAATGACATAATTCAACTCTTGTTTGTAATATAAAAAACCTGATGTATTCATTGTTTATCATTTGTCAAAGTGAAAAACATTCCAACTGTTGTGTAGATTTCATTTTTAAATTCATTTCAACAGAGAGGGAAAATTTTTGATTTTTTTTACAACTCCCTAGGGAGGAAATCTAGCCAGTCTGCAAGCATTTGGACATAATCAAACATTGTAGATTTCATTTTTGACTCTTTTCATAAAAGTGCTATTATATCAACAATATTTTGAGTTTGTCCAAATTTTTGTAGACAAGGACTGGATTCAACTCCCTGGGGAGCTGTTTATATTAACATATTACAACAGAGATGAAGAACATTTAAGATAAGGTAATATAGAAGTCTAGCCATCTACAGGGCTTATGACCTGTCAATGGCTGGTTTAAGTGGCCACTTTCCACACTGTGTAACATTCATCATTCTGCCTATATTTGAACATCTATATTCCTTCAATTATTTCATATAATGATGTTTGTGAAGTTAAAGAGCTGAAATCTTTATTTATGCGGGTAAGATTTATCTAATTGAATTATGCTATTATACCAGTTGTACTTTTCTATGGCTGGCTGCTTTCTGTATAACTACGTTCAATTAACACACTTGCAAAACATGCACACAATCTTTATAAACTTCTCAGGGGTCGACAAAGATCTTAACATACCAACTCAAAATATTTTTTAAAAGTTTTTTCTTTATTTTTTATATAAATATTCCAAATTTGGTCTTGTTTTAACACGTGCGGCTGATACTTCATAAAATTCTAATTCTAAGCTGCCTCTTCTTCACACCTGAGGCTGCGGGGTTCCGCTAATCCAGGAAAGTCCGCGGTTTTAAAATATTTCAATCATTTTGATAGGCTTTATTTTTTTGTCTCTCCAATATTTCATAGTCCCCGGGCTGGCATCTAAAATGTACGACTGATCATCTCTCAATTTTCAACTTATAATATCGTGGTTATACAAGTAAAAGTGACCGTTTGCAAAAATGACGAAATTGAAATTATTGACTTTTTGACATCGTATTAGCATAAAGCTTGACTGGTAAAAATGCCAAGTCGATCCGACACTCTAAAAAGAATTTAATTTGTACAATATG
The DNA here is from genome assembly GCF_059751315.1 of Micrasema longulum. NCBI lineage: Eukaryota > Metazoa > Arthropoda > Insecta > Trichoptera > Brachycentridae > Micrasema > Micrasema longulum. Next base: position 19,711 of record NW_028278563.1, on the reverse strand, counting down.
TGACCATTTGATAGAAGCTTTCAGATTTCTAACAAGTAAAACTGACCAACACACAAAGTCACTTTTATTATTAGTAAATTTAAGATCCAAAGAATTGACCAAGTAACAGTTTTACAGTTAATTTTACTTGTAGGGAGATGTCACCAGTGAAGTGTTAGTTAGAGTAAGTATTCAGTAGTTATTAAGTTGGTATACGTTTCTTATTTGACAGATACGGTTTTTTTATAAAAACTTCTTTAATCAAATATATGCTTTAGATTATTACGTAACACTTCTTAATTAATTGTTCTTTTTCAAATATTTGGTATTTCTGTGTTTATTTAACCTTCATAAATATAAAAAAATAGATTTTTGATATAAAAAATCCCAAAAGCATAATTTATAGTTATAAAATAAAATACTACCTCGCTCAATGACCAAAACAAAAATGATAATCTGCCAAATTTCATGACAAATTTTACAGGTAAAATTGACTCAGTTTTTAAATATATTTTTTTTACTTAAAAGTGATAATATTTTTTTAATATGTTTATACTTTACATTAAAGTTGAAAGTACCATACATATAATGTAAAATTACCAACCACCTACTTGAAAAATCTGATCTTTGAGAAGTAATTGAACTCTAGAAAAACACTAAAATGGCTCCCCTGAACATTATTGATGTTGTCACTTGATTAATTTCTCTTGTATGCCCACGATTTAACAAAATCAAATATCGAAACACTTTACCATTGATACGCCAATTTCGTGTCTTATGTACCGCCAAGTGCATAAAGGGAAAGGATGATGATGTTTTTTTGGTCCCAAAAAACGCTAACGCTACTAAAAGAAATATTATCTCGTTCAAGCATCTCTGTACTATAATAATAAATTAGATAAACGTATATAGTTGTATAGTTTGGTGACAGTTGAAGTATTGTATTTCCTTCATTAACGGTTAATTAAACCTGCTTTATTCATTTCTCAAGTCTAAAATAGACGTACTAGCTAGAATACTGATTATTGTTATTTTTTAGATAGTCATGAATTATTTATTAAAATTATTAAATCATTAGCAGTGCGGTAAAAACTCAAAACTTTTAACATAAAAACAATACTGGAATAGTTGATAATTTTATACCATATAAATGCAGAAGAATTTTCTATTTTAAAAATCTCTTGTATATTTGTTTGCGCCACATGTTTATCGTGTATTGCTCGTTTATTAGGTTGTTGTGTTAAATTTATTGCTACCTACTAGAAAAAATGTTGTAATTATCCTACTGTTGGTAGAATATTTTTTTCTCCAGCCTAATAAAAACTGAACTGTCACCGAATATACATGTGATTTTAATATTCTCAGCGTGATCGTCAACAAGTTTTGGCCATCAATAAGTCATTCCAATCAACTAAGTCGTCGTATCGTATGAATCAATAATCAATAAACCGACAAGTGCCAATCTGATCACATAATCTGATAGGACCTGCCGTGAGAGAGAAGTTCGAATATTTAAGCTTGTAAGAATCCCAGTACAAGGTAGGTTATTGCATTAATTTGTAATGGGGTTCAGTAGCAAAGTAAATGAAGGTAATGCATAGCAAAGCCAAATTCGCGAACCAGAAAAATTCGAGCGTCCATCTGCTATCTGGCGAGTGGCATGATCAATATTTCTTCCTTTCTTTTTATTAATTTTACCCCGCATTCTATTAAAAGTATAAATAAACTTTTAAGAAATAATAAACATCCAATTGATAAAATAAACATGCTTAAATTTTCTATACAGAGACAAAGCAACTCATGCCCCAGAAAAAATATTGTTGAATCCTATACCTATTTTTTGTCGTTGACTGTAGCGTATATTTTTTAAATTTCTTTTTTTTTCTATGAGCCAAAGCACTCGCAAACGAGTGGAGGCGTGTAAATAAAAAATAAATTTAAAAAATCTCATACCTATATACTACCTTTTATTTAGTAGGCTCCTTATTATTTTTCTGAGAATGTATAGCCTGGGCGTAAAATACTGAATACGATATGTTAGCAGAAGATGAATTTTAGGTATTTCTAATTCAAATTCGTTAGTTAGATTGGGATTTTCTTAACACACGATTGTGGTACAAAAAGTTGACCAACCAAGCTCTACCAAATATGAGTCTTCGTGGCTTTTTTTTTCAAATCAAAAGTAAAATACCATTCAACGTACAAAATTATTTTTCCTGCCAAATTTAAATGTGGGAAAATATTCGGAAATCGCTTTTTTGCCCAAATACATATTTTTATTTTATTTATTAAATCATTCAAAATAACGAGACACAAATTAAACATGTTTCTTCAGAGCAGAACATACCGGATTTTCTCAACTACATAATAAAACATTAAATATTACATTGTAGAAATGAAATAAAATAAAATATAATTATTTTTATGTGAATAAATATATATATAATGTGTTTTTTTTTTATTTTTAAAAATGACAATATTTTCAACATTCTTTATTATTTTCAACGATCTCGTTCTTATTTAATTATTTGAAACATGCAAACTGATCTCTTTCATTTTATTTGAATAATATACACTTCCAAAAATTAGGAGCATTCATTGTTAGCATTTTACCAACGTATTAATAATATTATATTTTGCGGTGGTAAAATATATTATAAATGGAAAATATTACATTCAAACCAGCTACAATTTACTTGAAGTATTTTTTGACGATATTTTGTATAGAAATTCTAGCATTTTTCCTACCCTAAGGGAAACAAATTGTTTGGATAAAAGGATGTTATCTTAAACTGAATTTATTTTACACGCACCCGGATCATTGTTTCCCTCAGCTTTCATCGCTTCTAACGATGACTCGTATCATATTCCGACCTTTCTATTTTGTTTCTGCTAACGTAACAAATAATAACTCCCCGTAGTGGTGTTAACTTAGTCTTATGTTCTCATCATATAAAATTTAATAAAGAGAGGGAATAATTTAGTAAGGCTACAAATGAAGTCTAACAAGAGTTTCCTCGGAGAACATGCCAGATATTATAAGGATGACCTGCATCAAAGTACGGGTTGGGAGATCATTTTGATATGTTCTGACAATTTTCTTCTTCGGAAACTCTTTGTAGCATAGGCGTGCCTTAATTTTTGTGCTATTAGACGTTGTGCTTGAATTTTTGTGCTATTAGACGTTGTGTTTGAATTTTTGTGCTGTTAGACGCAGTGCTTTAATTTTTGTGATATTAGACATTGTGCTTAAATTCTTGTGCCATTAGACGTTGTGCTTTAATTTTTGTGCTATTAGACGTAGTGCTTTAATTTAAAGTCATTTATTTGTTTATTTGACAGACTTATGCAATCCGTTCTAACGATGGTAAATACAATTTCTTATAATAAATACAGGCACTAATAAAATAAAATACAAAAATTAAAACTAGGACCAAAAAATAAGAATTACTACCTTAAGACAAGTTCTGGTCTATCTTAATGATTTTTTAAATCCTTACAGACTTACACCAAAAAAGTCCAGATCCTGTCTCGAGTTTATTACAATATGACACAATCGGGACATTGGTGCATGCAAACCATAGTTTGTGCTGTGTTGACCGAGGAACAGCACATTATTATTTCGCAACCGGCGGATTGAAACATTGAATGCCACTTGTTCCAGTAACGATGGTACATCAATTAAGCCATTCAGTAAATTAAACATAAATATCGAATCAGTGTTATTTCTACGTTTTTGTAGACTTGAGATTTTTAACATTGACTCCATTTCTCCGTAAGTGTAGTCTCCCCTCTCGAGGCCAATCATCCATGCTACTTTTATAACGCTAACATTACTACAACAGAGATTAAAAACATTTTAGATAGCGTTATATAGAAGTCTAGCGCATGTACAGGGCTTATGACCTGTCATTGGCTGGTTTAAGCGGCTACTTCAATCACTGCAATATTCACCATTCTGCCTTTATTTGAACATATACATTAGAGTGGGCCGATGATTTATGAAGTTTTTTATTTTTTTAGACATCAAAGTGAAAGGGGTGCATTTTGGATCACATTGAACATAAAAAATATTTAACAAAATATTCCATACTCCTTTTGGCCCTAAACCGAGGCTTGAAGTTTATCACTGGCTGAACATTTTGTCAATTATCTAAATTGATAAAATTATTTTTTTGTTAGTAAAGATATAACTTAATCACATTACAAATTAGAGCACGTTTTAAAACTACCGAAATGCAAAAAGTTTTCCCTCCGCGGAACTGATTCCGTTGATGCCCTTAGATGCTTATTCAATAAGGTTTAATGCACATTATAAAATTTAATTGGACTGATTTTCTGAATTAAATACGAAACGACTTTTTCGAAAACTTCAAGCTCTGGTTGAGGGCCAAAAGTAGTCTCGAATATATTTTTTTCATATTTTTTGCATTCCAGTAATCGAAAAGGCAACTTTTTAGACCCCTTTCATTTCAACATTCAGAAAAAAATTATAGGCCCACCCTAATATACATTCCTTTAATTCTTCCATCTCTTGATGTTTGTGAAGTTAAAGAACTGAAAACTTCTATTGATGCGGGTGAGATTCGTCCGATTGAATTATTTAATTAATTTTTAACTAGGTTGATAAATTATGTCTGCATAAAAAGATTTTTTTCTCTAAATAAACAAATTATAAGCTCAGTTTCCAAACCTGAATTTTTAATTTGTATTTTTAACTTTGTGTACTTGAACTAAATTTTAAATATCGCAAACCTAGAAATATGCACCAGAAATAACTGCGCATATTTTTATAGTGCATTTCTATGCGTATTTTAATTTTAATGCTCGTTTAATTTTTTCATAATTTTTGTATCGATAAAAGTACGCCCTTGTCATATTATCAAATTAGAAATACACTTGAGAAATAGATTTTGATTAGCTTTGGGAACAATACAACCCTTCTTAATCAAATTACATTGTGACGGATGTATCCGTCGTCGGCCAACTCAATTTTTAAAAGTTTGAAGCTGTTTTTTTTATTTATATAAATATTACTTCAAATTATTTTATAATTTCACTTTTTACATAATATTATCAGTGACATTCATTTTTTTTTTTTAAATTGCATTGTTAATTTTTTTGACTTAGTAAAATACATCTTTACTCTAAAATTTTTATTTTTTATTTTAAAGACGTAAAAGTATAAAATAACTACTTCGTTTTACTACTCTGTACCCAGGTGGGTAAAGAAAACAAATATGTCTGTAAAATAGAACCAGAAGCCTGAATATTTTTCTACTCGATGGCTGGTTTTGAATCCTGAATCACCTCCCTGTAACGGATAATCGAGATACTCTGCATTTAGTTTTACAATACCGTGCCCTATGTATCACCGGGTACGATAACGTTTTGATGATGGTGATCATGTTCTAAAACGTTTTAAGTATCGCATTACGATTTCATTCCATTGAGAATTTAAAGGAATTTTCCTGAATTTAATTTCCTCCTTGATGATCTTCCCTCCCTCGTGTTTTCGGCAGTTCTTAAAATTTATGGTTGTTTCTAAAATGTTTGGAAAAACGGCACCTGTTTTTGTATTTATGCACCTTATATCCTTTTTACAAAAAACGATCGAGTTGTTACAGCACCAAGGTATATTTATTGTCTCAGTTAAGGAGTCTAGTATGAACCAGCAAAACTTTATTCCTAGTTTCTTGTTGGGAAAGTTGTTTCAAACAAAAACCTTTAAGATATATAGATAAAAAATTCGTCTTTTTACTAACTCCTTCCTTCGTTCTTCTAAAGTTTCGAAATATACATTCTTCGATCAAGGTAAATTCTCTTGTTTCACTTCATAATTTAAGAAGTTCGTAAAATACTTAGCAAAGTTAACACTTTTTTTACTATTATTGCGGATAATTTATAAATCGCCATTTTTGTGAAAATCACTTTAAGGGCGCTGTACAATTATATCCCAACCGGTCTTGCACCTACATAGCGCATTGATGGTTGAGATTCAAGTTTCTTGTTTAACAGATAACAGATAGGAGCTAGATTACATCATGTCTTTCAACTACAGAGCGCATGGACGGAATACATTATTTATAAAAATAATTTTGGTTTTTCTGATTATTTTTTCAAAATCTTTTACAAATAAGAACTGGACTACAACATATCTTGCTACAGAGCGCATTGGAATTGCATTGGAGCGTTGGAATCCTTTAACCATTTTATAACATTTGAATATTAAGTTTGAAACAATTTGATAGTTTATGACAATGATTCAAATAAAAAACATACATTAGCAGAGTAGTAAGTTAGTTAAGTGTTCATAAAAAAAAAGTAAAGCATTGTTTTCACATATTATATTATTGTTCGCTCTTGCGAGATGGAAGCGACTACCGATGTCCGAGGGGTCTGCCTGGTAACCGAAAACACATTAGCTACATCTTTGCGGGTTATTTCTGGTAGATACAATGCACTTGTGCACCGAGGGATGAAATCTTTTGTTTCATCGGCTTTGTGTCAATTTTAAGACGCAACTTTAGAGTAGGTAGAATTTATATAATAAAGGAAGCAACATTCCAGCTAAAAATTTCTGAATGAATTTTTCGCATTTATTAACACGAGAGAAAATAAAACACAAAATTTTTATTTATTTATTTATTTAACACAAAGCTTCGCCGTTAAAGACACGGTCACTTATTTATTTTACAGTCAGCGAAGCGATCGAATTAAAGTATTATTTCAATAAATATATTTACCACAAGGGATGTTAAATACAAATTATTTTTATTTATTTACAGTAAAATAATAATATCAACATTATTCTGTGCATCGTATCAAATCTACGCTGATTTTGATCAAAAACTTTTTACACAATTACACTACAACATTAAAAATACAACCAAATAAATAATAATTATAATAGTTTAATTAACTTACTAAAAACATAAAAGAATTGCTTTGCATACTTCATTATCTACAGTTTTTTTACATTGAATACTTTAAGTTCGATAAAATACGTACATAAAAACACATTTTCATGGTAAGCAATATACGATTTATACTAATAATACCATTATAAAACTATTTACAAAAGATATGCCGTGTAAAAAATTATTATTTACAATAGTAAAAATACTAAGGAATTTATGCAATAAAAACCAAATTAAGAAATATTTTGATTTAAATCTTGATTTTTAAATTTAATGATTTTCTGACTTTTTCATGTTAATTTAAATGCCTGCTTTTCAGGTTTTTTTCAATACGTTTTGTTTTTTTTATGTTACGAGTATATAAGAAAAATAATAATAGATTATTATCCAAAATAATCACTTATAAAGATAGTTCCGTTTATTCGTTAGACATGACGAAATTACAAGTTGGGATAATGAGAAGATAAATATTTGAATGGTCACCTTAAATCTAATACTGTTGATTAATGTCTGAATTGTATTTACATTATAAGCAACAAATATTGATTGAATGAAGGTATTGGCAAAATATCTGCTTCATTTATTTATTTACGCAATCCAGATTTTTTTGAATCGATAAAAATTACTATTTACTTCAATTAATTACAAAATATCTGCATTTTTCTTTTAACTGAATCAGATAGACGAGAACATTTTATCTAAATCTGCGTTATAAATTTAAACCTGTTTTTTTTACTAATAAACTGGAAAATTGATAAACATGCTTTGGCTTAAATTTCATAGTACTTTGGATCAAGAAAATATTACCACGTGGAATGCCGATGCTTAGTGTCGGGTTTTGGGATCAAAGGCAAGAAATGTTAAGATAACCCAAATATTTAGGAGATTATCTCTCGTGTACCCAAGAACCGAACTCAATTCACCTGAAAATATTAGTATCACCGAAAGATCGTGATCAAACTCAAAATAAAGGCTTTGGTTACAAACTTTAAAGTTGATAAATAATTTTAAGGTTTCTTTCAATGATAAGTGAATAAATAAACAAAAATGTTATTTTTTGATCAAAATATTTTTAGTTTAGTGTTTTTTTTAAATCTTAAATCAAACAACTGAACAACTTGGTTAAATCAATTTATAGATTTATATTGTAGTGAATGAAAATTAAGTATCATTTAAGTTTACAGAAAATACAGTGCACTTAATTATTTACATTTTAAGTTGTAGTGACAACAAAACGTACGAGTTTCTGTCTTTTAATTATATTATAATTCTCTTCTTCCTAGTCGATACCTCGTGACTGAGGATAGTGACCACCATGTCGTGTTCTCGAGACTGCAGTCCTGCACTTGATACATGAAAGCTAACACAATGGATGTGCCTGTTGCAGTTTTTATCTGGTCCGACCAGCGCATAGGAGACCTCCGTCGTCATTTTCTTTTATCTTCGCTACTAACCACAACAAGTTTTTCCAGGCAATCTTCTTCTCTCCTTGCAAAGTGACCAAATATCGAGGAACTCGTCTGAGGCATATGGTTATTACAAATGACATAATAAAGTTTTTTTCGTGCTTAAGTTCAAATATCGTTTTTCTATAATGTTATTATCACAAACCTGTCTAATTCAATATGTTCTTAGATTAAAGGATTTGAAGAGCTTTTAAAATTTGCGCCCAATTTTTTTCGTGACGAACATAGAAACCTAGACATTTACAGGACATGTGACCAGTTGATATGTCATTTAAATAATCATACTGTTACATTTGTCTTTACGCCTAAAATTGAGCTTCCAAATTCTTGCAATTTTCAAACTTTTTTCGATAACTGCACATATCTGTCAAATCCATATGTTGTCTCACAAGCACGTTCTATACGCCATCAGTAACACATTCGCAAACTAAATTTATAAAGCGTTTTTGAAGAATATAACAAAGTTATTTGAATTATTTGCGGCTCCTTATTCTTTTGTAAACACATGTTTATACCAGAGGTTTTTTTTATTAACCATGCATAAAAGTATCTTTCTTTAGTTTTGCACATTTTATTTTTAATTGATGAGACTTATCTTAATATTTTTTCCAATTTTTTGGAGCCCTATTAAATAAGTTTGCAATAAAATGGCCATCATGTTATAATAGAGCATGTTTCAAACATCACAAATGGATGACTTGTTGATACCTTTTCATGTCCGACTTTTCTTTTTGAGTTTTCAGTGGTTTTCTCTTCACTATGCAAACGCGAGAATGTTTTTATAAAGAGTTCGCACCCAAAATTCCCTTCTTTTTCCAACATTAAAGCCAGGAAACAAAAATCACTTGTAAAATATGAACCATGTACTTCAGAATGATGTGCTTAGGTGGATAATATAACTATGTATGTGAAACAGAGCCTGAACCCTGGGCGAGTATTTCCGACTCGGACTTCTGGACGAGTATGGACTGCTCTTAAGGGAAAATCCTTTGAAAAAAATTTGAGTGAAGATAAGACCACCTCGTAATTGTATAAAATGTTCATGTATAACAAAAACAATGCTGGTCCCAAAACCCTTCCTTGTGATACACCATATTTCATGTAGTTGGGGCGTTCGCCAACCATGCTTGGTACCTGAAGCCTGAAGCACTGATATATCAAAAATGATAAAGATATACTCCAAATAGAGTACAAATGTAGTGCTTGATGATAAGTACAAAATGATGATGACTTTATAAGAAAAGTCAATAAAACTGTAAATAAACACTACAGCGGGATACAGATACCGTTTTTTTCATCACTGTCAATTATTTTCTCTTTTTTTTTTATTTATCACGTCACTGTTTCCAGGATCCAAGGAACGAACTTGGATATTCTGGTACAAACGCCCGGAAGGCTGGCTTCCGCACATCCTATCCCCCAGCTGATGATGCCGGCAAGAAAGTAACGGCCGTCTGCTCCTCGCACCTGAAGAGGGCCTCCCGAGTCTCCTTGGCAGGAGTCCTGGCCTCCCCTCTCATTACCAGCACAGAGGAAGATCTCGGGAATAAACTCGTGCCGACCAGCTCGAAGGAACATGCTCTTGCAGCGCTCATTAGAAACAATGGGTACTTGAACCTAGAAAAGTAAAAGTAAAATATTATTGTAAATATCCTAATGTGTATATTATTATTATAATTATGGACAACACGAGTGGTGCTACTTTCATAATATAATATAACATCTTGAGGGCGCTGTACGAGCGTGATTCCATGTAATAATGAATTCAATTTGACCTAAAATTTAGGTAAAACAATCTATTTGTCTTCATATGCTAAAGTTTTAATGAGGTACTGAATATTTTCCCCTGAATAGTAAATAAGGTTAAACAATATTAAGAATGAGATGAATAGCATTTACAGGGCTTAAGATCTTTTCATTGTGTTAAATATATTTTAATTTTTTTATTTACATTAGTATACATTTTGACACTTAACATTTCATTTTTTTTAAATTACTTTTTACGGTAAGTAAAATCCCACCAAGCTACTTTCTGTGGTAATGAAGATTTATATCAATACTAACTTTTATATTACTAAAACTTTTAAAACAATGAATTTAAAGATATAATAAGCAGCCGGAGAGATCAGTTATACAGATACAAACAAACCTTTTTTTTCGAAGACAAGAACGAAAATATATTAAAAATGAAAAATATGCACATAAGCTAGTTTAATAACTATTCATATAGAAACTTTCAATCGAGCAGACACTCCTTTATTTTGCTCTTGTTACATTGTGTGATATTTTTAATTTTTTTTGGCAATAAATTGAAAATGCTTGGTACGCTAGAGTTATTTTACAATACTTATTGCATATTTTTGGTACTAAAAAAACAGTATATAATACATATTTTGCGTATTTTTCGAATAGACAAATTTTTTTGTTACATACAAACGTTTTTTTCATGCATAAATGCCAGGTTTAATATAATGTACCCATATATCTTAAATTTAAGGTTTTTCACAAACACGAACTATTTTTATTGTTGAAAAAGCTTTGAAAATTCAACATCGCGCATCTCAATGTTAGCTGTGCGCTCTCCATTTTAATATAAAGTTTTATTTATTTATGAAAATAAACTATATTTTTAAAATTACAACGAGACCAACTGTGCATTAAGCTTTTTCTAAAGAGAAAAATAAACTTTAGTATTTCAAACACAAACATGAGAAAGTACCTCTTGGAGTACCGAGGGTAGAGAACCTCCTTCAGAGAGGCGTCCCCACCCGGTAACAGTTGCGTTCTCCCCTACAAGCAAATCGTCGCTGGCGGGGAGACACACGGGGCTGATGTGGGGCGCGAAGGCAACGGGGGACTCCAGCCGCAGGAGCGCCAAATCATACTCGTACGTGTAGTAGTTGTACTTTGGATGGATGACCTTCCTCGCTGCGCCCCTTTCCATGAAGGGATAATCTTCTTGAACGTTCGAGAAGTCGTACTCGCCCACCCTGATGCGGATCTGAGACAGCAGGAGGCTGAAAAAGTAATCATATTATGTTGTTATTGTATGAATTACCGAGAATCTGACCTATGATCTTGAGAAAAAAAGCGCTCGCTCCATATAAGGTTTTTTTCAATTTACTTGTTTCGTCTTTAGTAGAGAATTTATTTTCACATATTTTTCAGAAGAAGTGCTATCACTTAGACAAGACAGTCTGGGAAAAAATAAAAACTTTACTCAAAGAATTCACCCAAAAAATGATAAAAAGCTTAGTTTATTTTAGGAGCCCAATAATAAAACTATTTATTTTATATGCAAATAATTGGTGGAATTCCATTTTAAAATTTGGTATCGAAAATAAAACACTTTAATTGGATTTTATTCTACAATTGAACGTAGTTATACAGAAAGCAGCCAGCCATATAAAAATGAAACTGGGATAATAGCACTATTGTGAAATGAGTGAATTATCAAATCTAAACAATAGTTTGAATGTTTTTGACGTTAGCAAATGATAAATAATGAATACATAAGTTTTTTTTTTTACATTACAAACAAGAATCTAATGATGTATTTGACCAGTTTTAATGATTTTTAAAAAACCCTATGATTTTACTAGAGATGTGTGTGTTTTCTGCAAATTGAAAAATGCTTTTTTTGTGATCGACACCATTTTCAGAAGGTGATTAATACAGTTTTTTTGTACGAAAGCGGTCTGATTGTTTTTAGCAGAACATAGAATTGATTTTCCTGCATCCGATAACATAAATATCTCATATTTTTTTAATTGTGGACAGGGTGCTTTCTGCATAACTACTTTCAATTTTTGTTCGGATAAGTAAACTTTGTAAATATTTAAGTTAGTTTGGAAATGTCCTTACAAGTCGAAACGCGTCACGCATATTAAAAAAAAAAAAAGGAAAATTAATTCCAACAAAAGTGTTTTGTTTTGGATACCTTGCGAAATGTCAATAAAATTATTGATATTATTTTACTACTCTCAAGACAGTACCATTTTTTTACGTAAAAGCCAACTTCTAATTATTTCAACACTATTTGTTTCATAAAACACTGCAACAGTATACGAATTGTGGAAGGACCGGGATGTGGTCCCGTGGCTCTTACATCGCAAACTATTGGATCACGGGTCGTAGGTCTTAATCCCGGTCTATCACAAATTAATTTAAATTCTTCATAAGTGAGTTTTGTACAACTTGAAACTACAAAATATAAATAATTGATAAAATCATGGGAATAATTTGTTTAAAAAGAAACAAAAAGCAAACTGTCGCTTTTTATATAATTTGTAACATAAAAACTATCTTGAGATATCCAGACTTTCTAATATTGCTTTACCGCTGACCATTGTGTTAGATAAATTACAAAAAAATATCACTCCAGAACTTTCAACAGCTTAAAAAAGGCTGAATGTTTGGAAATTCACACTAAAAAGAATTCTTCGTGACAAAATTACAAACATTTTTGTTAACAAAGAAAAATTTTATTTTCTTACTGTAAAACCTTATACATAATTGATTTTTTTTTAGATACATATTACTCTTCAATACTTTTACATACCTAGGTACATCAAACAACAGAAAAGCAAATCCTTAGGTGGTCTACAGGAATATCACTAAAATAGATACTCTTCATTCATTTTTTCTCAAGTGACCTCTTTCACGCGTTTGTATTAGCTTGGGTGTTACTGACATAAACAATAAGTTGAAAAGATCTACAGCTGAGACAGTACTGGCTTGTCTGTGGATCTTCCTCGACAGTCATCCAGAGGAAAACCAAGCAACTCCTCAATCACTCAATGCTCCGAAGTCCAGTAGAGAAATAGGTTTTTTTTCGAACCCGAGTAAAAACAGCATTATGTTATAATTAGTATTACTGTATTATTATTTTCTGATTTTCTCTTTATTTCGCTTAATTTTTTTTTTCGTATATATTTGAAATTATATAACTTAGTAATTACTAAATAACTATGACTGACAGTTTAAGCCACTCCAAGCCCAAGAGCTTGTCTCTTTTTTGGAAAGTTACAGTTGTAAGATTAACTAAATACATAAAAGTAGATCGTTTAGAATAAAAACACGTATCATTTTATGTAACATGCATAAAATAAAAAAACCTTTAGCTATAAAACTGTTACATACATAAAATGTGAGTAACACCCAAAACCAAAGAACGTTCTGCATGCGACCGAGAAAGCCGACCCTAACAGACAACTTATTCAACGAGTTTGGACAATGCCACGAAGTTATCATCTTAGTATAGTTTTTTTTATTTATTATCAACCCCATTCTTTTCAAGAGACATCTTTTTGAATAATCATACTATTATTTGTTTATAATATATACGGCCTAAGCCAATTATAACAGTTACATGAAGAAACATATATCCAGGAAACAAAACAAAAAGAACACAAAACGATGTAGCGAAGACAAATAAACGCAATAAAATAATAGTAAACAATGTACTCAAAAACACGATAAACATATAAGACTTCGAGCTAAACCATGCCATTCTCTCTGTATCCCGCACTATTTTAGTGGTAAAGAGATCTATCCCAAAGAATTTCAAGTTGTGTTACTAATTGACTAATCTACACATTCTGGACATGGGGGCATAAAAGCAAAAAATGCTTTTGTAAGATTTAAAAAATAGCAAATTTTGACTTCTGGTGACATGGTTGGGAACATGAAATAAAATTGATTGCAACTAAGGCAGAGGTGGGACATCACTAATGGCATATTTTTTTTTTTTTTTTTCAAAATATTTTTTAAATGTACAATGCTTAATTGTATTCCCCGTGAGTAAGCAAACTCATTCTGGGACAGTTATAATTAATAAGATTATCAGATATAAAGATTTATAGTTTACATAATTAAAACAAAAATACACAAATCTCGGAGACTTTTTTTAAAACAAATTATAATATTTTATTTAACATTGGCTTACATAAGTCGACAGTTATCGAAAAACAGTTTTAGGAAATGATTTTTTAATGTAATGTGATTTTTATTGGTGGACTGATAAAAAAAAAGATTTAAAATGAATAGGCAGAAGGTTATATTGAGTCAAATCAATGTAAGGGAGTGACCACAATCTGAATTTCGATGAGTGTGCAGGTGTACAATATTTTGAAAATGCATAAGTTCCATCTCAGTTCTACGTTTCTCCAATGAAGACAAATTAAGAGATTGCTCTATTTCAAAACAGAAATAATAACCCCTTTGCAATCAGAAAAACTAGATATGGTCAATACACGAAAGAAATTTGATTTATACTTCGTTTGAATATTACCTTGTACATAGATGTCATTAAATATTCATTAGCTTTCTTTACGTTAACGTGGCTTTTTTCTCGTTTTATTTTGATTAACAAACGTCTTGCTTAACTTCCCTAAGTAATTATGTAGGTACTCCATTTTTATGACAGAAACTGTAACCATAGAGATTGTAGAATATTGTTCGTGTCATTATGTTTGTAAATTTGATGCTTACTATCACCAAACTTGCTAAACGTTGATTCATTACACTTACAAATTTATATGGTAAATTTCCTCTTCTATAATGAAGGGTTAAAATTAACGAAGAAACATAAACATTTCATTATAAACTTAGTTACCCCTTAACTACCGAAGGTACGAGGAACAGTATTAAGAAGTGATTAGTAAAGTTTTCCAATATACGAGTTGATGCATATATAATATTGCAACTTTACCCTCATAACACAAGTATTCGTACTAAGCTGTCCCATACAGAGAATTAATTTCAAATTGTAACAGATTTTATTCACTCAAAGAAAAATAACAGTACTTTTTTTTTTATCATAAAGAAAACATAAAAATAGGATGAAAATTTTAAATTATTAATATGAACAATTAACTTTCGTTTTTTTTTGTTTTAAAGTAAAAGTCAAGTGCCTTCATATAAATAGGTTTTTTTTTTTAAATAATAGTCTTTCTTCAGAATATTTTTTTTTATTTTGAAACAAAATTACACAAATTTAATATACAAGTGCTTACTGCCGTACTTTTTGTTGGCAACAAAGATGTCCTGCAATAATTCTTGGTAACAAAAGTCTACAATGTATACAAGGGGAACAATTTGAAATCATCGATAAATCGAATGTGATGGTTTTTTAAAGAAATAAAATTATGACTTAATGTGAGATCGCTGTGAATGGAGTGTTACTAAAACAGGTTGCGGAATTTGTGTATCGGAGGAATATGTTTCTTGGGGCTGGAATGACTGAGAATGATATCACAAGGAAGGTAGGTGCCAGAAATTAAGTGAACGGTGCACTTAAATCAACGTCGACAAATAAATGTTTGTCGCAGGAGGCAAAATTAGCAGTTCACAATGGAGTGATTTCTGTCCAAATGCGATCTCTCTGGCGAATGTGTGGTAAAACTATCAGCAATAGGTACAAAAATGTCGAGATTCGTATATTATGTAAGGCAAGGCATTATCGACAAAACCAAGATAAGAATTCCGCATTGGTTTGGACATTTAGAGCGAATGGACAGCAAAGGAACGACTAAGATGTGAATGTTGAGGGATACAGAAATTGAGGAAGACCGCGAACGACGTGGCATGACCAAATCCAACAAATACTCGAAGATGGGCATGTCAAAAGTCGGAATAATCGACTCGCGTACATGAGAAAATCTATGAAT
Organism: Micrasema longulum; assembly: GCF_059751315.1. Taxonomy (NCBI): domain Eukaryota; kingdom Metazoa; phylum Arthropoda; class Insecta; order Trichoptera; family Brachycentridae; genus Micrasema; species Micrasema longulum. The sequence goes on along the minus strand of NW_028278563.1, from coordinate 3,676 downwards.
GTAGAGGATGCAAGATATGTATACTAATGCAGAGTGATATGGCGTTTCTTCCTCTCTGCCTACCATTATTTATTTTATTTATTTGACACTTTATATACATATGCAATATATATACATATAAGGGCGGGCATATTGCCTTAAGGCAATTTCTTCCTACCTACTCAAACCGTTCAGTTTGAGAAAATTATAAATACATGGACATATTGAATTTTACAATTTTATACAAAAATTAAAAGCAAAGATTAACAAAAAAAAAAAACATATATAAATATATATATATATAAATTGACACTATACTATGAAGAGAGGAGAGGGGATAGGAAGGAAAGAAGAAGAATAAAGGAACAATTTAAATATTTAGATAGTGACATTTCAATCTTGACTTAAATGTAAATGAAGAAGCGTCTCTAACATTAGTGGGAAGATTATTCCATAATCAAGCGGCTACTATTATGAAAGAGGAGGCAAGAAAATTAAAGCGATGACAGGGTATTAAAAGGGTTCTCTCGTTACTAGAACGAAGAGATAGTCGGTGGTGTGAAAGAGGTTGGACGAGCTCTCTCAGATAAACAGTTGAAGTGGGATTATTTAAAATATTGTGAAGAAGTGATAGAACGTGAATGTTTACGAGGTAACATAATATAACGGCTATTTATTTTTGACGTTTCCCTTTTCGTTAAAGAGAACAAAAATGTGTACAATAATGTGGAGTGACGTCTTATAATGATTGTTTAACTATTCTCTCTCTATAAAAATTCCTAAAATAAAATAAAAATATACAGTTTTTCCAATATATTTTTTACACAAAATAATTTGAAACTTCTTAAAATATTTCGTGTTCCTGACCTTTTTTGTTTACATTATTCATTTCATTAAAGAAATGTATTCTTCAGTCAGTATAGTAATATTGTCCTGTTGTTTTTCATTGAAAAATTGATCTAGGTATCATACTTAGATATATTTTGTGAAGCGGAAACATTATCAAATATGTAGTTCTTATAGATTTAAAGCACACATTTTTTTTTGAATGTCGATTCTATGTTTATAGTTTGATTTTTATCTCGTATGTTTTGGGATCGTAATATATGTAGAAACAGGAGGGATTTTGCCTTTGCAAAGCCCGCGTATCTTCGAAGTATGCATACAAAATAAGAAATGTGTTTATTTCCATGGGAATGCGGTATTCCTGGGGGTGCTCTCCTCCTTCGTAGGGAAATCCAGTTTATTTAGGATACTCCCGGGATTCCCTTAACATATACCCTGGGATAAAGATATACACATGCTAGAAGACTTAGGACGCTGTGTTATTTCAGTGATGATTTATTTTAACCTCCAAATCCTATTTTGCTAAGATATTTGTACACTCATGTCCACATAGAGCGAATTTTATTTGACAATAATTTATTTATTTTTATTCATTTATTTATACTTTTACAATGTTTGTATTATTTTTTTACACAGAATAATGTTCCCTCTCTGGGGTGTGGGGAAAACATTTTACAATAAGTGAAACATGCTGGTCACGCCACATAAACTCTATGTGTACACACCCATATATCTAGCACATTCACTAGGATGAGGCGTTCAAATTTATTTGCTACCTACGGGGCCCTGGATAAGATGTTGCATTTGCTTATCGTGAGTACCGATATTTGTCCCGGGCCAGAATAACAACTGAATTGACCGTGTGCCGATGTGCTTTTTATATTCTCACCGCAATCGCTAAGAAAATATTTTGCGAACAATAACTATTAAATCCACTGTGTTGTGTAATCATCAAGTGCCCCTCCTTCCTGACCACAAGATCAGATGTGATCCTGACTGCAGGGACAGAAGTTCCAGACAACAAAGGTGCCAGAATCCAGAATAAGGTAGGAAATTTCAGTCACTGTATTTAGGGTTCTGTGGCAAAGTAAATAAAGGATAACGCATTCCGCGAACTAGCAATTCGAGCGTGCATCTGCTAACGGGCAAGTGGCGCAATCACATGCTTTAAATTACTTATTAAACATAGTTAACATATTTAAAAAATTAAAACGTAATTAATCTAATAGTTATCATCTTAAACATAATAAGCGATAGGAACTAAAATAATCATAAAAAACATTGCAAATTCATATAGACTTGTAGACCAAATTTCATAAACACTTTCCACTCATCGATCCGTGCGCAACCCACCTCCACTATCCATTTCTTAACAGCAGTTTTATATTGTGAGTACTAACTAATTATCCTTATGAACAATGGAAGTAGATTGTATACTTTAACTGAAGTAGGCCAATCCTCTTTTATATTGCTACCTGATTACAATTTCCTAAAATATATTTATCTTAGTACGGAATGTACTTTAAATGAGTCTTAATATACAATTCTTAAATTTTTCGTAAATAAATTCTTATCTCTTCAACTATAACCAATGAACAAAAAAATAATTTGATTACCAAGTTGTAAAATTCAATTTATTCATAATGACGTATGCGACATTAGTAATGTGTCTTTTGTCTAAGTATACATATTAATGATTGTAAAATTTGCGAACTTAATATGTATCTTATATTTCATTACTTTTAACTATGTTATACAATTAGTGCAAATTGGTTACAGCCGTTAAATAAATCAATTTCTTTTGAAATATCTACCAATCCAAGTATGCGCAATTTTTTTTAAAACCACAATAGGTCATGAGTTTTAATTTCCTTGCTGATTCGCTATAGATAACTTTGAAGCATTAAATACTCACATTAAATTTACTGTCGAATATGTTTTTTTTATTTATACATTTGTAGAAATTACTTTAGTTAACAAAGTTATTACAAGACAAGAAACCAAACAAAAATTACATAAAACTGGGTATGTAGCCAAGACAAACAGGCCAGTAAAATAATTGAACGCAATATATTTTAAAACACGATCAACATATAAGACGAGCTTGCCCATGACAATCCATCGTAATAACACACTGAGTTAATGATGAACTTTTGTACGTGAAGGACACAAACATTTTAGCTCCTACACCGTGTTTTTTTACAAATATTAAAATACATATTTGGGTTCTTATGACCATTAATCAAAATATTTTAATTTTGTTTTTTATGTTTGTAGCACTAACTTTGTAGTTTATTGTTATATTTTAAAGGAGTAAATAAAATGAATTTGTTTTATGAACCACTTATTTACTATCACAACCGACTTGTTTCGGCAACTTGCGTTGCCCTTTTCAGGGTTATCTTCTTCTTCTGTCTGTACCATATCAGGTCTCTCCGACGTTGGCGATCCTAGAGTAGGCATTTCGGTCCTGTGCCAACTGGAACAGCGCCTCAACCCCACGCACTCCTGTCCGGTCGTGGATGTTTCTCAGCCAGGACATCCATCGCCTTCCAACTCCACGCTTTCCCTCGATCTTCTCCATCATTATCAGCTGCAGAAGCGCATATTTGCTTCCACGCCTTATATGGCCTAGATTTGCGACTTTTCTCTGTTTCATTGAGGACAGTAGTTCTTTTTCGGCACTGACTCGTTTCAGCACCTCCACGTTGGTCACTAAATCTGTCCACGGAATTCTCAGCATTCAGGGTTATATAATGACTAAATATACATACGTAAAAGAAACAGTGAACAGTGGGTATCGAAAAGGATAGAGGAGGAGGTAATTCTGTTTATGGTGAGGCAGGGGTAG